>NW_019648643.1:0-2387 GCF_002806865.2 Cucurbita pepo subsp. pepo
TTACAATTTCAAAAATCATTTTCATGTTAATTGTTAAATAATTTAGTCTTTGCAAGTTGGAAGGCAGTTGGACAAAATAAAAAAATAAAATAAAAAATATATAAAAATATAAAAGGGTCAAAGATAAATCAGACAGTCTATGACAAATTGAAGTAGCTAGCATTTTATATATAACCTAAACGTCGAGCTTTAGAAAAGTGTGTGATGCATGCCTGCCGCCTTCTCCTTCAGCCTTCCAGGGTTCATCAATCCGCCATCGATTCCCTCTGTACTTGCTCCTCCATGCTCGTCATTCTGACAATCTAAACGGACTTTCATTCTGTCCACATTTCCTCTTGAAAAGCTCCCAGAAATGCCCGCTGGAGTTCGTCTGTAAGTATTATACGTTCGTCCATCATTGCGGATTAATTGCTTTGTCAAATTTGCTCACAGACGATTGCGAGATTGTGCAATAAAGAGGAGGTGAAGCTAGTTTGTTCTTCTAGTGTGTTTCTGTTTTCTTTGATTTGCGGTTTTTGTTTTTACGATGGCCATGCCGGCAGCATTGTCGAGACCGAATCAGTTTCTTGTTCGGCAACCGAACTCTCAGTTTTCTGCCCGTCATCGGATTTATAGTCGGAATTTGCAGGTTCTTAAGAATCCTTCACGTTCACTGTCCTTTAGGACGGCGGCGGACCATGTATCACGCGTTTACTGCTGTCAGACAGAACGCGTAGTTTTGAATTCTGAATCGAAATCATCAATTAGACGTCCGCCGTACATTCCTAATCGTATTCCTGACTCTTCATATGTTCGCATATTTGATACCACTCTCCGCGATGGCGAGCAGTCTCCGGGTGCCTCTCTCACTGCTAAAGAGAAGGTTGATATTGCTCGTCAGCTCGCCAAGCTTGGCGTCGACATAATTGAGGCTGGATTCCCTGCTGCCTCGAAGGAAGACTTTGAGGCAGTCAAGATGATTGCCAAAGAGGTCGGAAATGCTGTCGATGAGGACGGGTACGTGCCTGTTATTTGTGGTCTCTCGAGGTGTAATGAGAAGGATATTCGAACTGCATGGGAGGCTGTGAAGTACTCTAAGAGACCGCGGATACATACCTTTATTGCAACGAGCGAAATTCATATGGAACATAAGCTGAGAAAGACGAGGGAGCAAGTGATTGAGATTGCTCGAAATATGGTGCAGTTTGCACGAAGTTTGGGTTGTGATGATGTTGAGTTCAGCCCTGAGGATGCTGGGAGGTTTGATCTCGATCCCAAGTTGCATGCATTCTTAAATTTTTTGTTTCATCGAATTGATCCAGAGAGTAAGTCGACTCTGCATGCTTCTTGGATTAAAAAACTCTCCATCATAATGGATATTTGGATTAAATAGTTAATAAGCTTAGATTTATCTTGGAAGTTGTAAAGTGTGAATTTGTGCAACTTGTTTCCGCCTTGTGTATGAGAATATAAAATTTTAAATTGTGTATACAAAGGTTGGTAGCAGTTTCCTATGCTTAACTTATGTAATTTTATCTACATAGCTAATAATTAGAAAATCTTTAGTTTTGATTAGCAAACTCATATACTCTATAGGTTTGACTTATTTACCTCCCGTTACACAAACTTAACCAGTGATCCCAATGTCTAAAGCGCTTCTTGAGAATTAGAGTATAGCATCCTGTTCGCTCTATCATAACATCAATTTGAAATGCATTGATTTAATGCATTTGTATGGTTTCCCTTTCCACCGATATTTAGAATTGTTTAGTGAGGGAAATTGTATTATTATTTGTGTGGATCGGACATATTGTTTATTGTACAGTCTCTGACCAATGTCTATCCCCATCCTTGTCTTGTTTGGAGCAGATCCTTCATAGGGCACCTTCACTATGGAGGTTTTCGATATCTTTGGCCATCAATCATTGTTTAACATCAATTGCTGGTCTTTTTAATTGATAAAACATTTTTCTTTTTTATGTTGTGGTTTATCAGATCTGACAGAGAGTTCCTTTATCAAATTCTGGGGGAAGTGATAAAGGCTGGGGCAACTACTCTCAACATACCAGATACTGTGGGTTATACAATGCCATTTGAATTTGGCAAGTTGATTGCTGATATAAAATCTAATACTCCTGGCATTGAAAATGTTATCATTTCAACACACTGCCAGAACGATCTTGGACTTGCAACTGCCAACACAGTAGCAGTAAGTAATGACTTTTTTCTTCCTTGTTGATCCTATGTATTTATCTGTGGGAAGCATCTGAAGATAATAAGATGGTAACAAGGAATGAATAACATACTTCTAACACTACGAGACATGCTATATAGGACATGGACATAGTGACGCACCACTTAAAAAATATCAACCTAAAAAGGTGAAGTTCTTCCTTTGGGAAATAGCG
>NW_019648644.1:0-2380 GCF_002806865.2 Cucurbita pepo subsp. pepo
TATATATATATATATATATTTATATATATATATATTTATATTTATATTTATATTGTATCTAATTTGCAAATAGAAAAAAGAAATTATTAAAAACAATAATGAAAAAAAAAAAACACTCTCGCACGTGCAATAAGTGCGTAATAATTAGCGATCTATCTCTATCCTACCGAAAAAAATTATTATTTATATTTATTTTTCTACCCAACGAAAAAAATCAACAAAAATAAATAAATTTAATTTAATTTTTTCATTTTGGTTTAAGTTAAATAAATAATTAAATAGCGAAAATTAAATAGGTGAGAAAGATCGAACTTAAAAATCAATTTAATAAAAAAATAAAAAAATAAGATTATTAGTAAATTAAAGACTTATTATCATAAAAATATATGATATAATAGAAACTCATAAATATAAAATACTAGCTAACTTTTCATCTGGGCTTTGGGCTAATCAATATGGGCTCTAGCTAACTTTTCATCTGGGCTTTGGGCTATCAATATGGGCTCTAGCTAACTTTTCATCTGGGCTTTGGGCTATCAATATGGGCTCTAGCTAACTTTTGGGCTTTGAGCTATCAATATGGGCTCTATTGGACATGGCCCAAGACACATTATTAAAACTATAAAAAATTAATACAATATTTCAATTATTTTAGAACGCCAAATTAATAAAAATATTGTTAAATTTTAATTACTATTAAGCTTTAAAAATTCCTAGAAATACTTTAAATTAAAAAAAAATTCTAAAATATCTTTATCATTAGTGAAATAGGAAGGACGTTAACTTAAATTAAAATTTTAAATAAATACAAAGTAATAAGTTTAAATTAAATTATTTAGAATGTTTTGACTTAAAAATAAGTTGACTAAAAATAATCAAAATTATAATAAATTTGGGTTCAAACAATGTTGTAAACATGTTTAAAATGCATAATTTATTTAACTTCTCTACATTTTATTATTATTATTATTGTATTGAATTATTTAACTTTTGACTTTGACCCGACAATACTGTTGAAAAAGGTGTGGACAAAAAAGGCGAGCAGATGGTCAAAAGAATATTTAATAAATTTCTTAATTTCCAACATTTTTTGGAATAGTTTTCCTCTTCATCTCATGTATTTGTCACCTTTTGTACCAACAACTTCACATTTGATTCCTTCTCAAAACATAACATCATAATTAACCGAACACCGACGAAAAATATTACAATCATAGTCTTAAAACTCTAGATATTGAGGTATATAGTTAATAATATTTCTAAGAAGTCCCGCACTTCATTATTTTGACCCTTTGTTTTACACAGTATAATGAGCTGAAATCAAATGATCGTCTACTTGTAGAAAGTGGGACAAGGCACGAGTGGAACGGAAAAAAGAAATTTCTCTCCACTCGTTCTACTATTCCCTACCCACTTCAAGAGATAAATAGACATCTTGACTGTCCTATGAACTTCACATAAACGAGACTTGGAGATCTCTTACAAATAAGGAAGATAGATATTGTAATAGGTCAAGCTCATCGTTAACAGGTATTGTCCCTTTGACCCATTACGTATCACCGTCAGCCTCACTACTTTAAAACGCATATGTTAGAAAGAAGTTTCTACATATTTATAAGGAATGTTTCGTTCTACTCTCTAACTAACATGGGATCGTGTTTTGTAAGCAGGAATGAAAAGACGGGATGACAACAGGGTAATTGGAAACCAACCCATTTTCCAAATTCCAAAGTAAAAATGAGCCCCAATGATTTTGTACACAAATGGGAGTTCAGAGGTCCTATCATGTCTCATCAATTGGTCATGCCAGAAAAGCACCTATTTAATTCAAACTAGGGTTCATCTTAATTCATCAACGACCATGTCCTTCATTTAGCTGGATCCACCAATAAACAAAGTGAGTAACACCTTTGAGGGTTAAGAAATTTGGATACAATAAAGGAATACGTTTCGATATTACGAGCAAACACGTATATTCGTTGACATAGAACATAGCTATTTCCAATTCGATTATCTCTAAATAATATCGTTAAAATAAATATACGAATAGACATGGTTCTTTGGAATAATGTCAGGTGACACATGTCGAGCGGAGAGAGCATGACAGAGGGGCACAAAAGAGAACAGCAGAAACTTTATTAATGTTGCAATCTTTACAGAGTGATAGTCATAAGAGGTCAAGTTTAAGCAGGTAAGGATGTTACATGTTGTACATGCTGTCTCCGAGGAACTTTCTTGTCAACACATGATGTTGTTGTCTTTAACAAAAGCCTCTAATACATGTCTTTTTAAACCTCGTCGATGTATTTTCATTTAGTCGATATCAAAAAATAATTTGATAACGATTTCTTTTCCAAAACATTCGACGATTTCTTAATCA
>NW_019648645.1:0-2376 GCF_002806865.2 Cucurbita pepo subsp. pepo
GGTAGATGCATACATGTTATATGTAGGTCTTAGGTTAGATTATGGATCATTTTCTTATTTTATTTAAAAATTTTATGCTATTTATTTCCTGTTATGTTGTTTTAAAATTTTTATTACAAACGTTTAAGTCCATAGCGTCGTTTCTTTTAAATGAATTTCTCCACGCATTCTAGTTATATTATGCATGTAGTTGCGACCTTGGTTTTAATAGAAAATTAGAGTCATTACAATTGGGATAAGAACAATACATCTCATAGTAAGATGTGATTCAGGGGCAAACACGAGAAATCTTGTGGGTATGTGACACCTGAGTAAAGAGGAGTACATGAATGAATTGAGAACATATCAAAGTGAGAGTGATCCTGAAGATAGGATGACTAAGAAAGTTTTAAAGGAAATAAAGGTTACAACCTATACCAACAATTTGCATCTTCCTTTTTAGTGGCTCAATCATAGGAACTTCGTTTTTTAACGTACTTTGTTTGGAGTAATTCTATGTTGGGTGACGTTCTAGAAATTTTCCTATAATNAAAGAACAATACCTCTCACAGTAAGATGTGATTCAGGGGCAAACAGGAGAAATCTTGTGGGTATGTGACACCTGAGTAAAGAGGAGTACATGAATGAATTGAGAACATATCAAAGTGAGAGTGATCCTGAAGATAGGATGACTAAGGAAGTCTTAAAGGAAATAAAGATTACAACCTATACCAACAATTTGCATCTTCCTTTTTAGTGGCTCAATCATAGGAACTTCGTTTTTTAACGTACTTTGTTTGGAGTAATTCTATGTTGGGTGACGTTCTAGAAATTTTCCTATAATACATGTGAGTGAAGATAAAGTATGTTAGNTTTCATTTTTTAACGTACTTAGTTTGGAGTAATTCTATGTTGGGTGACGTTCTAGAAATTTTCCTATAATACATGTGAGTGAAGATAAAGTATGCTAGGACGACTCGTGTTGTTTGTGGGGATAATTTTCACTGTTAGAAGCAAAAGTAAGTAACGTGACTACTAGCAGGGGAATACTGGAGCTATCAGGTGTTGAATCAAGATTTTGAATCTTGAGCAAGAGTTGTTACACATTTATGAGCGCGTGGAGATAGTCTTCCTCATCTTTTCTATCATTCAGTATGAAATTTCCTTAACAATTATGTCATTTTCTTTTACAAACTCGATGGACTAGTCATGAAATTTTCTATTATTTTTAAATATATTAAATGCATTATTGCTATCTCGTACAAAATTTAATTATTTTTTTAGGACTATTCGTACGGATTCAAATTAGTTTGTTGTCCGAAAAACAATAAGCAAACATAGCAAAGTGTCAAAAAGATAACAGAATATACATATACATATATTACCGTATTGTAGCTATATTATTCATTATTCTTGCCTCAATGATTGAATTTAGTGCCCACACACTAACAATCACAAACATATTAGTTCTGTTCTTATTAACACTTAATTCTTGAGATCTTCTTGTTTGAGGTCTTCAAATTGCATATTATTGAGATTCAATTCTTTTGTTGCCGATATAAAATAGACGCATAAACTGATTTCAGAACACGAACAAGTATGATCTCCACAGTCAGCAGAGGTGTTGCATGCGATTTGTTTTAGAAGGCTTCTCTTTATTACCAGTGGCGGCATCCCTTCAACTTCAACTGCAATAATATTTAAACACTTAACATTATGTTTGAAACTTTTGAACATTTAACATGTGATTTGTGTTAGAAGGCTTCTCTATTGAAATTTTAACATTCAAAGAGACAAACAAAGAACGAAGAACTAGAAATTTTACTAGAACGAGACACAACCAACAATATCATGACAATAATGAAACTCAACTTCACACTACTAATCTCTACCATATTATCCTTTGGTTTAAAAATATGTTGACTGGTTTGATGTGATGGTTAAGTTTCTTTCTTTCCAATCTATTATATAATGTCTATAAATTAAATTAGCTCACAAATATAAACCTAAAGGGTAGATTTTTGTTGATGCATATCCCAAATATATGATATTTCTATAATTACAAAACCATAAATCCTATTTTTCCTAAAAATAGAAAAAAAAAATACAGGTAGGAAACGTATAGTCATCTACCATTTTTTAAGCCTGAGAAAAAAAAAATCAATATAACCAAACTGTCACTAACTTTTTTCTTGGTTAAGGATATGTAATGTAAGATCCCACATTGATTGGAGAGGAAAACAAAAAAGTATGGTAACCTCCCTCTTACATACGTGTTTTAAAACCCTGACGAGAANTACGTGTTTTAAAACCCTAACGAGAAATACGTAAGGGAAAGTCCAACGATGACAATATTTGATAGCAGCAGTGGGATTGGATTGTTACATAAGTTAAGCT
>NW_019648646.1:0-2370 GCF_002806865.2 Cucurbita pepo subsp. pepo
TTTTTTTTTTTTTTTTTTTTTTTTTTTTTTTGAAAAAGTTAAATCATAAATTTAGTCGGTGGAGTCTAAATTTATATTTAAAATTACATTCAAATCCTACCAATTTTTACTCTCTTGGAATAATGGTTTTAACGAAGAACAGCTATTTGGTAAGATGATTCCTCTTGGAATTTAATGAATTTATTTGCTGATGTTAGCGAGTCAAAACATACATTGGTTCTTCTTTCGTAGGCAAGTTTGATTATTATTTTTCTATGGAAGTTTCACTCGCAGTCAAATGATTTGACTGTCACCTAGCCCGTGGATAATTGATGAACGATATGGACTTATGTGCTACGAGTCCCGAAGAATAATTCCTCTTTTTTACTTTTTTATTAGAAAAAAGTAAATTATGTTCCCTAGCCATTTCTATCGTCGATAGAAATAATATTTTTATTTATGGTCTTTAAAAAAATTAGAAATAGATATTGTTATTTAAAAACTTACCTGTTAGAAACCTTTATAGAAAATGAGGAACAGAGATTTAAGCTTAGCTTTTAAGTATATATTTTCGATTATGAGATTAGAGTTTGAAAAAGATTTGAGCAGTCTGATACATTTAAAGAATATGGATAATCGATGCAAGAAATTTATATCTTTCTTCTTGTTCATGAGTCGGTCTACTATGATCAAGATCCATACTCCCTTTTTTGGAAGCATAAAAAAATCTCCAAAATTACAAGAAAGACGAGACTACAACCACTACTTGCTCAGTAGTAAAACGCCTTCCTCCTTGACTTGACTTTCCTAGTTGCCCGACTCCTCTTCAAACCCAAAAACCTTAAATGACCTCGATAAACTAAAAAAAGATTAATGAAAATTGAGAAATAGAAACACAGAGAATAGTAAACAACAAAGTTATTAAACGACTCCCCAATATTTCCAAACCTGAAAATTTCTAAAACCAGTGAGGATGAAAGCATGGTAAAAAGAAGAAACAATGAAAAGATGTAGTTAGCCGAATAAGTAAAAGTAGAAAAGAGGTCGAAGGCATAGGGTACCCTACTTGTATGGCCGCCTTATAGGACTTGTTTTGGAACAACTCGCGGCGTAGGGTAATCGTGGCAGACAGAATTTAATACCCACCATTCTCCCCCAACTGATCTTCAATCCTCATCTCTACACCCTTTTTTTATCAGAGAAAAAAAGCAATATATGAACACTAAAGAGCAACCTCTAAATCTAAAACCAAACCACCAATGAACTCTACAGACCAACTCTGCAACTTTGAAGCTACTAAAATCCCACAGCCACAGCCACAGCCACAGCCACAGCCACAGCCACATGGAGAACGTAAGAAACAGGTTAGAAGGAGACGCCAAAGCCGAAGGCTTTATAAGCAAATGCCTCTGAATATGGCTGAAGCTAGAAGAGAGATTGTAACTGCACTCAAGCTTCACAGAGCATCAACAAAAGAAGCTAAAGAACAGCAACAAAAACAGGACCAACAGATTAAACATTCACTTCCTGTGTACCCTCATCAATTCACCCCTTGTTTTGAACCTGAAAGAAGAATGAAATCCAGGAGAAATCCCAGGATATACCCTGATTGCTCATTTTATTTCGAAAATGGGTCTGATTTTATTGCTCCTCCACCTGTTGCACAGAGTCTCCATTTAGATATCCCTATACAAACCTTAGGTCTGAATCCCAATTTTGAGGATACTAGTTCAGTTGTTTGCAGCAGCAACAACAACAACAACAACCATTCATTTTATTCACTTTCATTCTTGCCCCCATCTTCATATATTTGTCCCACATTTGATTATGCTGCTACTACTCATCAGGAAGTTCCCAAATCAATTTCNGGATTTTTGGAAAATGTGGCTGCTCTCTCTCTCTCTGCCTCTTGCCTTTACCTCCATCTGAAGAGCCTTCTGATCGCCCTATGACCATGACGTCGTCCATTGAGGCAAAATCTGGTTCAGATACAAGGCACGTTTCCTTTTCCTTACATCATCCTAATTCTCTCTCTTTTTTCTTTCTATGCCTTTTCATTTCGATTGACTCTTCTGATAAATGTAGGACTAGCATTACTTATACCTGTTGTTTTCTTATTTGGCCCTAAATTTCGTGTTGAAATTATGCGCATCGTCGTTTTTAGTTCTATTTTTATTCAGAATTGTGCACGGTTTCAGTTGAAGTCGGTTTAGGGCTTTATTTATTTATTTATGTATAAATAAATAAAATATTCATAAAGAACTTTCAAAAGCCTCAAACGCTCACAATTGAAGAATAGTTTTAAACTTTTTTTCTTTTTTTTTTTTTTTTTTTTTTTTTTTTTTTTTTTTTTTTTTTTTTTTTTTTTTTTTTTTTTTTTTTTTTTTTTTT
>NW_019648647.1:0-2369 GCF_002806865.2 Cucurbita pepo subsp. pepo
ATAATATTAGTGAGGTAGAAATCTAATCACACTAAGATAATGTTTTTTAAAAAAATGGTGGGATTTTATGGGTTCGGTCATCTCGAATTTCAAATCAAGCTAGTTGGGCGATATTATATTTTAATACTTTTTGTAATTTCATATGGTTGTTGTTAATTGTTAATATGTGGTGACTCGAATTTTGCTTAATTCCATTCATANCAAACTCAGAAACCTAACAAAAGTTTGATATCGTAATTCAAAGTTTCTACTCGGTTAGAATTCTTTTGAACTAAATAATTAATTAGAATTATCAATTTAAGTTTTTGAATTTAGTGATAATTTAGAAATACTACAAAAAAAAAAAAAAAAAAAAAAAAAAAAAAAAANTTAAAAGGCTAAAAGTCTATATCATTTTCTAAGAAAAAAATGACAAATTTAATCTCTAAATTTTAAAGTAATGTATCACTAAATATGTCTTTAATTTTTCATCAATCTCATGAATTTTTTTTAAAAAAATTAATTTTACGTGAAGAGTCTTGAAAGATTATTTTTTTTTTACAAATTAATTAATCTTTGGGATGTAAATTTGAATTTTATCTACAAAAATTCTAAAACTTCAATTTATCTAATAAATTCATGAATTAAAAAAAAAAAGTCAAGAAATTTTATTCTTTAACTCGGTAAAGCATATGAAATCCTGATTGAACTCTTTTTCCAGTTAAGTTTGTAATTTTAAAATTTAAGAGATCAAATAAATAAATAAATAAATATATATGAACTCTTTTTCCAGTTAAGTTTGTAATTTTAAAATTTAAGAGATCAAATAAATAAATAAATAAATATATATGAACTCTTTTTCCAGTTAAGTTTGTAATTTTAAAATTTAAGAGATCAAATAAATAAATAAATAAATATATATGAACTCTTTTTCCAGTTAAGTTTGTAATTTTAAAATTTAAGAGATCAAATAAATAAATAAATAAATATATATGAACTCTTTTTCCAGTTAAGTTTGTAATTTTAAAATTTAAGAGATCAAATAAATAAATAAATAAATATATATGAACTCTTTTTCCAGTTAAGTTTGTAATTTTAAAATTTAAGAGATCAAATAAATAAAAAAATAAATATATAGATAATGCAGCGTGTCACAATACATGAAGTAGAAATTGTTAGATGAACACGACTCTCTACAATGGTACGATATTGTCCACTTTAAGTATAAGCTCTCATGACTTTGTTTTGGGCTTTTTTAAAAATGTCTCATAACAATGGAGACGTATTCCTTTAGTTATAAACTCAGGATCATTTACTAAATTTTTTAAATTAGCGGAGGTGGAACTTACTTCCAACAATACTCAACACAAATGTCCAAAAACCTCCTCAAATTCAAAGAGTGGTTGTGGAAACTTGAGGACATTTAAGAGACTTACGAGCAGTATTATAAAGCTTTTAGGGCGACGAGAAAGAAAAGGTTGAAGGATGAGTAGGTAGAGAAATGGCAAAATGGGCAAACAATTTAAATTTGCAGTCCACGGCAACAAATGGAGGAAGGAAATCTGTACATCATGTCAGGAAAATCTTGAGCGTAGCCTCAGGGGCCGGGCCCTGCATGTAATTCAATTGCCCATTTTTCTGCGGTAGTAGATATGTTATGTCTGGTCTTTTCAAGCAAGATATCTTTTACAATCCCCCAAAAACGAATCTACAAATACCTGTTTAAGAAAACCAAACTATCCACTTTTCTGGTTCTAAATGTTTCCATTTAGCCTACAAATAACACAGGCTGATTGTGCTTTTAGTCATGACCTTAATGGTATAGATTATTTTTAATAGATTGGTTGCACCATTAAACTAACTTAGTTATAGTTATGGGGTTGGAATGGGTACGGATTGTTGGGAGAGGAGTAACGCATCGGCTAATTAAGGGGTTGATCGTGGATTTATAAGTAAAGAATACATCTCACTTGATACGAGATATTTTGGAAAAACTAAAAGTAAAGTAATGAGAGCTAATGTTCAAAGTGGAGAATAGCATACCATTGTAGAGTGACATAGTTCTTAACATAATATCAGAGTTATGCCTTAACTTAATCATGTCAATAGGATACTCAAGTGTCGAACAAGGAAGTTGTGAGTCTTGAAAGTGTAGTCAAAAGTGACTCAAGTGTCGAACAAAAGGTGTGTTCTGTTCGAGGGCTCCAAATAAGGAGTCAAGCCTCGATTAAGGGGAGGTTGTTTGAGGGCTGGGTTTATAAATAAGGAATAAATCTTGATTGGAATAAGGCCTTTGAGAAACCAAAAGTCAAAACCATAAAAGCTAATGTTCAAAGTGGAGAATATATCGTGGGGGTTCCTAGCAGGAATTACCCGTCCAAGTTTTTGTT
>NW_019648648.1:0-2366 GCF_002806865.2 Cucurbita pepo subsp. pepo
CAATTACAAGGATAAGAATCAAGAAGTTACAACAAGCTTTACTCACTAATATTCAAGCTATGGTGAGCTCATCAAAGGAACAAGCTTTAGTCACTTATATTCAAGTTATGTGAGCTCATTAGAGAAAATTCTAGAAGATGTTAAAGTCCTTCCCAATATGATGTGTAAAGTTGAGCTTTAAGATAAAGTGCATTAAATGCATTTTAACTTGCATTTAATGAACTCGTAGTTGAATTTATGGAACTTAGTCCAATGATGTTAAGGTTATTCTGTTTGTCATTTAAGCTAGTTTTTAATGGGAGTTAAGTTATATTGTAACCCACGTACGTTACCATATTTCATCATTTACTAGATATTTTAATATAGAGGTGATGAGTATTTCTCATTAACTAGCCATTTTAATATGGATGTTATGTGTATTTAACTCACATTTGTTAAAGGTTGTCAAAGGCTCTATAAAGTCTTCTTTTATTTCAATGTAAACATCACATTTTGGAATTGAAAAGAATAGAGTTTCTATTTTAGTTATATTGAGAACTATGTTTTCACTTTGAAAATTTTTGTGTCTAGGACTTGCATGCTAGAGTCATTTTAATCAAATCTCTTATGCAGTGATTTGAATCACGAGTTTAGAAACGAGTTTTCTTTACTTTTGATCTTGATCATCAAGGTAATCTATTCCAAAAATTTCTCTTATTTCATAATCGGATGTATGTTATATAAAATTACAATTATGCCTCTAGGTTGAAATTTTTTAGTTGTATGTTGTTTTATGTAATATGCAAAGCTAGAAAGAGAATATGCCTGACTAGAATATGAGTTGAGCAATATGGATGAATAAATTACATAAAAGGTAAGAAATAACATAATTTCTACCATGATTAGATTTGTAATTAATGTTGTTATAAATATATATATATATATATATTTTTGCTGTATTAGAAAAGAGGATGAGCTATTGTGATCTATGCTCCAGGCAATTGATGGATGTTATCTCCCCATTGAGATTGTTTGTTTGTTTGTTTTCATGAATGCTTTAATTTATGTTTTTAGTGCTTTCGGTAGTTGATAAAATATCTTCCTAATAGGATTGCATGAATATTTAGAATATATATACCATGCGAAAGACAACCAAACTATGTTTAGGGTGCTACAGCTATAGCAATTTACATGTTGACCTAGGATAATACGCTTCTGATGGATATTGCACCCCAAGATCGTGAACGATTAGAGGTTTAGACCTATGTGCACCCATATATTAGTTTAACCCCAAGGAGCTAACCTGGAATGTCCTAGAAATAATAGATGGGGTTGTAAATGCCCTTAAACTCCTAGTAGATCTCCACGACATCAAAGTATGATAAAGTTAGTAATATGTACAAAGTCATCAATTGAACAGTGCCATCAGAGCCTCCACTAACCTTTTCATTCTGAGACTCGTATCATGGAGTTACACTTCAGTACCCGTACCATCAACCATGGCATGGGGCATGTTAAGGTTGTGAGACCTAACAATTTCGTTGGATTACCTTGCAAAACAGATTCATCTTAAGATAGGCTTTGGGATCACGCGGGTAGTACAAATCTTTCTTGAGAGAGAATGTGGGATCACGCAGGTAACCCTGGTAGCTGGAAAGCACAAGGGTTATTCCTCCAACCTTGGTTGACTATATGGCCATGTGGGAAGGGTTTTCTAGCTAACCTCCCATGGAGGACGAGCAAGCTAGCGCACATTATACCGTCCCCACTAGAGAGAGAGTTCAATCAGGTAGCGCCTCAACTCGGGATATCAGTTTCACATTGGATAGATAGAGTAAGCTACTTTAAGACCAAGAAAAGTAAAGTAGTTCACTCCAGAGAAGGGACTAGTTGCTTGACAGATCTTCGACGCTAGGAAAGGGTGAACATCCTCGTTCTAATGCAACATTGGTATGTGAGGAAATGAAGTATAGCTCAAAACTTCGAAGAACCCCAGATTCTCAGATAGCAATAGAGTCTAACCTAGAGCTTCCTAAAACCTAGAGTAAAGGCCGTGAATACCAACTATGTTAAGGATGCGATGAGAGCCTATAAGTAGGTTGCTTACTGAGTATATTTATATTTGCCCATTTTTCTTTTCTTTTTCATGAGTTCCTAGCCTGTTTGGTAAAGGTAGAGGAGCATTTCGAGAGCTAGGTGGTCACAGAGGAGTTGTTCTGGAGCATCAATTCATCTTTGTATTTGTTCCTTTTGTATTTTGTTTTTAATTGTATCCTAAACCAATTTTTTACTTTGTAATAAATTTATATAANAGGAGCATTTCGAGAGCTAGGTGGTCACAGAGGAGTTGTTCTGGAGCATCAATTCATCTTTGTATTTGTTCCTTT
>NW_019648649.1:0-2363 GCF_002806865.2 Cucurbita pepo subsp. pepo
GTCGATCCTTGAGCTTCCACTGTTCCATGGTCATGGATTCTGACTTCACTCCCAACAGAGCTTCGTGAAGATCTTTCTGGTACAGATCATCTTCAATCTGCATCATCCAGAAACCGAAATCAGATCCATCGAACTTCTCAATTCAAATCTTTGAACTTTCCATCTTCATAGATCGTGGTGAATTTTGCCTAGCTCTGATACCAGTTGTTGGGATCGCACAACAACGCACACGCTCGATCTAGATGAACACAAAGAACAGGATAGAGAAAAGTGCAAGGAAAACTCTGGCTAAAAGGATTTTTCTATTGATGTCTTCACGTATGTACAGTAAGAGAGAATTATAGAGAATATAAAGTACTTTTCAAAGCTTTAGTGGATGGTATATATATATAGTTCAGTTTACTATATATAGGTTTACCAAATTTAACCATCTACTATGTATAGCCATTTACTATATATAGCTTTACCCGATTTAACCATTTACTATATATAGCTATTTATCATATATATATATATATATATATATATATATATATATATATATATATAGCTTTACAAGATATAGCTTTACAAAATATAGCTTTACCGGATATAGCTTTACCAAATATAGCTTACCGGATATAACCGTTGACCAAGCTATAAATAAGAAGCAGGCTCCATAACCTAACAGGGCCCAACTAGGTTCGAATTGGTGACCTCTTGATCTGCAATCAAATGCTCTAACATTGAGCTATGGTCCCATTTTGTATGATCTCAACCTTAGTGACCCCTTCTACAGATTATCGGTCCAAAAGTGACCCTACCGAATCGGCTATGGACCAATTTTGTATAAATTGGTGGATTACCTATCGGGAATTAAACACAGGTCGTTAGATTCAAAGTCGAAAGTGCTAACCACTACACCATAGAACCACTCGTTAAACTTTATTTTGGCAGCGATTTTGATAAGCGTCAACAACGCTGGATTTTGCAAAGCTAGAGGTCGTAGTATGCTTACAGACTTTCACAAGGTGTTTTCAACTTCTTTTATAGGTAATTGAACTTTTGAGTCCATGCAAATGATTGGTTGGATTAGTATGAGTTTAAGAAGACAGAGGAGAGAAGAGAGACTTTGTTAGAAACTCACCCATAGGTAATCTCCCAAGATGTTTTCAACTTCTTTTATAGGTTGAATTTTAAAATCAAACCACACCAAAATTTACTTCTATCTAGCAAAATTATTTTTTGGTTTGAAACAAGATTATTGATAAATTTAAAATCCAAGAAAACGGATCTTTTGATTTTGGGTATGGACACAACTAGCTGATTTCTTTTGATTACATTAATGAATGTATGTAGATGTTTAAAGTGTTGATCTTAATGGTTTTAGAAAATATCAACACATCATCAATATAAACTATCGAATTTTTTTGAAAGGATTGAAAATATCATTCATAATCTTCTGAAATTCGGATGGAGCGTTTTTTAGCCTAAATGACATGACGTTCCCCTCATATTTTCTAATTTGACATTAAATGCTATTTTATATTTGTCCTTTTAAGAAATTAGAATTTTCCGAAATCCCAATTTCATGTCGAATTTTATAAAAACATTTGACTCTAAATTCTTTTTATCAAATCATTTTTGTTTTGGATTGGATATCTTATTTATTCTAAAACTTTATTCAAAGGTTTGTAGTTAATTACTGGTATCAGAATTTCTGGTTTCTTTTCACCATGTTGTTAACCTAAAATGTCAGACATGACCACCTGCTCTTTGGAGACCTTATCAGTTTCCTCTACAAAATATCACCTAAAATGTCATAGTATTTAGTGTTTGATACTTTTTGACTTAACCCTAGGGTTCTATTTATTGTGAACTTGTGATTATTTTTGTCAAATTATATATTTGAATACCTAATACATTAAGATATAATATCTTATTTAAATAATATTAAAATGTGGTAGAATATCATAATATATGTTTAATTAATATGAATATCATTCAAATTTCAAATATATATTTTTATTTAATGTTTATGATACACATCAATTATTTTAATATTTAACATATCAAATACGTTAATATGTTTTGATATTATACTTCAAGACTATAAGAACTTGCTCAAANATTTTAATATTTAACATATCATATACGTTAATATGTTTTGATATTATACTTCAAGACTATAAGAACTTGCTCAAAGGACATGAGAGTTACATTGGCCTACAATGCATCTCATGGACGATGCAAAACTATGGTGGCGCTTGAAGGTGAATTGTATAAAAAACTGGTCATGCACGAAAAATCATGGGAAGACCATTGATGGAATTGTAGCAATCCACGCTCCCCTGTATGGGTTTCAAATCAAAGACCTAATGTTT
>NW_019648650.1:0-2355 GCF_002806865.2 Cucurbita pepo subsp. pepo
TATATATATATATATATATATATATATATATATATATATATATATATATTTCTTATAATAATAAATATATTCACTTAATATATATATAAATTAAAAATTAAAGGGGAAATAAATAAAGCAATATTTTCCAAATAATTTATGTACTATTTGCTCCCACATGATGTGAAGGTTGGTGGTGGAAAAAGGAATTTTATTTTTAAATTCTATTTATAATATAATATAATTATAATATAATAATACATTTATGAGGCATATCTTCTTCTCCCTCCACATGATTTCATAATAACAAATGTCCCAATTTATTTGAATTTTTTTTTTTAGTTTTAACTTTTATTGTTTACAATTTTTAANATTTATGATAATTTTATTTTTTATTTTTTGCTAAAATTAGTGTGTTAATTAGAGGAAATTAAATGATGGGTAATTAGTAAGGTTAAATTTGGTGAAACTGAAAAAAAGTTGAGGCTAAATTGATACTAATTTAGAATCAAGTTGATTTTTCCTAATTTCTTTTAAGATTTTGTCATTATAATATACAATTTTTTTTTATTTTGTTAAATTATAAATTTATTAAAATTTGCTTTTATTTAGTCCTTAAACTTTTAATTAATTGATATATTATGTAACTTTAAAATTAAATATTGAATTTCTAATTTTCATTTTTAAAGTTCAATAAATACGGTTACACTTAAGTAATATGGTGATGTCATTAAAGGACAACTATATAGTTGTTAGCGATGAATTTAATATGTTATCAAATATTAATTTTTGTTGACATTTTAATCAATATATTTACATTTGTATGAATTCGACATCACATTTTCATTATATTATGAAAAATTCAGTGGTAACAAAATGTCATCCATGTATATACGATATAAACAATAATAAAAAGCCGAAAATAATAGGCACAAAAATGAACAATTAATTGAGAAATTATAATAATTTGCTTAAAATATTTGAGAGGGTAATTTGGTCCATTCGGGTGTGATTAATGAAAAGGAAATTAGAATTTTGGTGGGCCCCATTTGTCAGAACCATCTCGTGGAAAAATATCTTAAACCTTAATTAAAAAAGGACGGTGATTGGTCGGTTTTGGGTAAATGAGGATTACTTAAATAAGCCAGATCGCTACACGTGTGCATATCTTATTTCGACACGTGTCCGGCTAGAGTTTTATTTTATTCGATTATTTCAAAAAAAAAATATTATGTTTGAGCGCGTGTGTAAGCCACGCGAATGTTTTTTTTTTTTTAATTATTTTTATTTTTTTATGTGAGTTGAACTATGTGTAACAAGATTTACCTATGATGAAAATAACAACAAAATATTATATTATAATTATACACCATCTTCATTTTGATCCACACGTGCAAGCCTAGGTTCTAATAGTGTACTTGTTCGACTAAAATCTTATCATTCATAGCTCCCGAGATAGAATTGGTGTTTGGACTCGATTTTTACAACGTTCATCATTTTTAAAAAAAAATTGAACATTACCATTTATTTATTTAATTAATAACTTGGTCTTGTAATTGGTTTCTATAACCCATGCGAATTTTGTTACCAAAAGGGAATGCCCAAAGAGGACAATATTTGATAGCGGTGGATCTCGATCTGAGTTGTTACAAAGAGGACAATATGTGCCCGTAAGGACACTAGACCCCAAAGGGATGGATTTGGTGGCGGTCCCACATCGATTGGAGAAAGAAATGAGTGCCAGCGAGGACACTGGACTCCGAAGGAGGGTGGATTGTGATGTCCCAAATTGGTTGTGGAGGAGAACAAAACACCCTTTATACAGGTGTGGGAAACCTTCGCCCAGGAGACGCGTTTTAAAGCCTTGAGGGGAAACCCGAAAAGAAAAGCCCAAAGAGGACAATATCTGCTAGCGATGGATCTGAGTTGTTACAAATTTCAAATCGAGTTTTGGATAATCAATATACGAGTATAATTAATATTATGTAAACAAAAATCGAGAGGAAAGTAAATAAATTTCCGAATTTGGGATGTTCGGTTAGATTAGATTTTGGAGATTATATAGTATATTAAATCAGATATAACCTATAGTTTTATTCACATGCTCCAAAAATAAAATACTAATATTGTGGATCTAAGTAATAAGATAAAGTAACAATTAATAATTAATAATAAAATTTCGGTCGGAGGGTAGAGAGGGAAATAATTAAAGTTGGTCACGTGCGTGGGAAAAATTAAAAAATATATTAAGAATTGTTGCGTTTTTTTAATTTAGTTTCAAGTAATTGTTCAAACATTTAAATATATTTTTTATTTCTTAAATATAATTTCATAAATGAAAAATGAATTAAAAAATAATTAACATATATGCATCAC
>NW_019648651.1:0-2345 GCF_002806865.2 Cucurbita pepo subsp. pepo
TGGTGAGAGAAACAAGACAAGAAGACATAAAAAAAAAAAAGGAGACACAAGGTTCTCGAGAAAAGAAGAAAATAGAAAAAAATAAAAAAGAATAAAAAGGGAGGGTCCATTTGGGTGGTTTCTTGACCCGGTCCAGTCCCACATATTTTTATTTTCTAAACCGGTCCTTAGTTGTTCTCCATTAAAAGTTTGTTGTTATACGAACATGAGATTTTAAGTTTGTTTTATGAACAGACGATTTTATGTTTGTTGTACAAACATGAGATTTCTAAGTTTGTTGTTCTATGAACGATAAATTTTAAGTTTGTTCTATGAAGGGAGATTTTAAATTTGTTGTAGAAGCTATTTTAAGTTTGTTGTATGAACATTAGATTTTAAATTGTTATACTCCTGACAAATAATTTTAAATTTGTTTAAGAATGGATTGTTTTAAGTTTGTTCTATGAATACATAAATTTAAATTTGTTCTAAGAAAATGGATTTTGGATTTTAAGTTTGTTCTATGATTTTAAATTTGCTCTAGTTTAGAGACATTTTAATTACGAGGGTATAAATTCTCTATGTTTTTTTTTTTCGTTTTTTCTTGGTTCATTTGAAACACTTTATAAATATGAGTGTACAACTTCTCTGTGTTTTTTTCGTTTTCGTTTTCTTAATGTTAAATTGAGCCGTGTGAATTAAAATAAGTATTATGTTTTTTAATTTTAAAAGAAAAAAATAATAATATAAATGATATGATGCCTTGGTTGGTCTCGCTTGATGGGCTGCACCCAATCCTTTCTCACCCTTCTTGCATCCTCAAACCTGGCCTTAATTATTCTCTCTTTTAAGACCCCTCTAACCACTCTTCATATATTCTTCTCTCTCTCCTCTCNTCTCGGTTGCTCGGCTGCACCCAATCCTTTCTCACCCTTCTTGCATCCTCAAACCTGGCTTAATTATTCTCTCTCTTTAAGACCCCTCTAACCCCTCTTCATATATTCTTCTCTCTCTCCTCTCCATTCCAAACCCTAATTAGATTTTTTTTTTCTTTCTCTTGACTTCTCTAATGGCCGCAATTGTCGGAAATAATCTCGATCTAACGATGGAGGTTCTGTGGCGTTTCCCGCCGGAGACTCTTCTTCGATTTAAGTCCGTTTACAAGTCCTGGTACGCTCTAACATTTCTCAAATTCTTGTAAACATAAATNAGCGTCTCCCGCCGGAGACTCATCTTCGATTTAAGTCCGTTTACAAGTCCTGGTACACTCTAACATTTCTCAAATTCTTGTAAACATAAATGCATTTTACACAAGCCTGTAGTGCCGAAAAATGCTGGAAAAGAGGAAATTATGCTCTCTATCCTCAATTTTCCCCTCGATTCATCTATGTCCATTATAGATCTCGATTTTCCTTTATAATGAGAATTTCCAATATTTTAAAATCTAAGACCATTCTCATGGCTAAGTCTGTGTTGCTGTGAGATATTTTCTTTGTAACTCATTATAATAATTTTTTTTTAATTAGTATTTGAATCATAATAATTTTACGTATAAATTAGTATTTATATNCGTTGCTGTGAGATATTTTCTTTGTAACCCATTATAATAATATTTTTTTTAATTATTATTTGAATCATAATAATTTTACGTATAAATTAGTATTTATATAAATTTATACATATAATATTAAGATCTTAATATAAATTAGTATTTAAAAAAAAATAGTATAATTTATACCTACCTACTATAAAATATATAAATTATACTAATCTTTTTGTACAAAAAATCTCACCTAAAGTTCATTTCACACCGGCCTTTTGCAGGTAGGTAGGGAGTAATTGTTGGGTTNGTATAAATTATACTAATCTTTTTGTACAAAAAACCTCACCTAAAGTTCATTTCACACCGGCCTTTTGCAGGTAGGTAGGGAGTAATTGTTGGGTTAGAATCCATGAATAGTGAACATAGCGATAAGCTTACCCTTACAACTCTCATCACCGCTCTTATCAAGCTACATCCTAGCTAAATAAAACAAAAAAAAAAAAATATAGCTACATCCCATTTGAAGTTTAGGAAATATGATGAAAGTGAAAGGTGAAGAAGTATGCAGTTGGGATAGGCATTTATAGAGGATGGCTCAATCAGTCTCCTCAACCATTTTTAGCATATTAATGAATGTGTGTATTTATTGTACATAGATTTTAAGTTTGTTGTTCTACAACATGGTATTTTAAGTTTATTGTACGAACATGAGATTTTAAGCNTAGGAGATTTTAAGCTTGTTGTTCTACGAACAAAAAATTTTAAATTTTTTCTGTGAACCGATGATTTTAAGTTTGTTTATAAACAGGTTGTTTTAAGTTTG
>NW_019648652.1:0-2340 GCF_002806865.2 Cucurbita pepo subsp. pepo
AAAAAAAAAACGCAGGAGAGAGGGTGGAGGCCGCCACGCATCAGTCGACAACGGAGGAGAGCGGCGGAACCGGTGATCGACACGTGTCGATCACCGGCTGGTGAGGCACGACCTCACCCGGCAGGACACGCGTCAGGCGCGCAGACCTGGTCGGCTCGACCCGCACCACACGTGAAGCATCCGACCCGGTTCCTCTGACCTGCGCCTACACGGGGTGCAGCGCGTGGGGCACGCGCGCGTAGTGACCCTGTGGGGGCGCGTGAGGCACCGATTTTCTTCCCGTTTGGTCTCTGTTTGCTTGTTTTCCAATCTGATTTTGATGCTGACCCTATTATTATGTGAATTAGAACTTGTGAAGGAAATTTCAGATTTGTTGGAATCCATTCCATCAAGAAAACTCGAACTCGGGAAGGCACGCGTCAATCAAGTAAGTAGCCATTTAAATTCCCACGAGCAGTACTTGTAGGAACCGCTAGGAACAAGCATGCATGCTACCACCTATGAAATTAGCTAGCCGGACTTAGCATAATAGTATAGAAACTGCGAATATGAGATGATTATGGAAAGCTAGATACGAAATGTGTATTAAATCTGTTATATTGAGACTCTGATAATGTATGTATGCATGAGGAGGTTGGGAAACTTGTGAAATCTGCATTCCGGGTAAAGATGGACGTTATCTTACCGTTGAGCATGTTTGTTAATATTGCACGAACTGTTGCGTGTTAACTCTTATGCATGATGATTGCTTGTGTATCTTTCTTGATGAATATGAAGAAATTATGAGCTTAGATTAGGGTGCTTGTGACTAAGTAGACTAGACGAGACCCTTGATTGGGGGACCTCTAGAATACCGCGCAATTAGACCCGCAAAATGATTACCGACAGATCCAGAGCCCAGAATTCCAAACCCTATAGGTTTGTGAGACCAAGCACGAGAATCCTAGAGATACACGAATCCATGTCTAAGCCACCAGGTTCCACCCTAGAAAGAATAATAGGTCACAACGGTAACTATAGGTAGCCCGCTAGAGTTGAGCAATGTAGGTAGTGTCATCAGAACCTCCACTTCCCTCTCTCCACCGATATCGTACCATCAAGACAGAGCTCCGGTACGGTGATCGTTGAGCTTAGCAGATCCAGATACGGAAGTGTGACAGGTGCCCAGACCTAGTGGTGATAGCTAAGGGGTCTTCTGAACAGGACTCTTGGGCCGTAGAAACCCGTCNAAGGCCGTAGAAACCCATCCCTGAGCTGGAGACGTGGAGCCACATAGGATGACTCAGTAGCTGACCGGCACACAGGGGGTCACACCCCGTTTAGTGGATGTATGGTCCTGTGTGAGGGTCGTCAGTTAACCTCCATGGATGATGTTCAGAGAGAGTCACGTTTTCAGATCCAGCCATACAATCCCCTCAGATTTACTTATGAGGTCGCACCTCACCTCAGGACATTGATCATTTCACTGCTTAAGATGGGCAAGCCTCCTAAGATACAGAAAAGAGAATTGCATCTTAGATCACTCTCCTTAGAAACCCGAGAAAGACCGTGGTTACCCACCAAGATAAGGATGCGAAAAAGAGCCTACAAGTAGGCTACTTACTGAGTATTTTTATACTCATTCCTTTCCACTCTTTTTTTTTTCAGGCGAGTGATGCCAAGGATCGAGGCGGGAATGCACGCTGAATCTTAATGCCACAGAGGAGTGTCCTTGGGCGTCTAGGAGTCTGTGCATAATTTTGTTAGATTTGTCATGCATTGCTTGTAAACCGTTTCCATACTTTTCTTACTTGAACACCTTGTTTTGGATTTTAAACCTTTTACGTAATTGCAAAAGTTTTTTTTTTTTTTTGAAATCTCGTCTTCTCTATTTTTTTTTTACACGATTTCATTCTATAGTCTGTTGGTCCAGCCCTTGATTTCGAGATTCAAATTTTGAGCTGTGACACTTCAACTCTTCCAGAGAAAGGAGAGACTTAAAATATAAATATATCTAAGAATANTTACACGATTTCATTCTATAGTCTGTTGGTCCAGCCCTTGATTTCGAGATTCAAATTTTGAGCTGTGACACTTCAACTCTTCCAGAGAAAGGAGAGACTTAAAATATAAATATATCTAAGAATAGCTCAACAATCCTCACATTTGTGCCGATAAAGGTAGGTCTTAAACAAAGATACTCTAATTTTCCATACGTTAATAACTTCGCCTACGAAATGGCTTTAATGTTGGCTTGGTTGTATGATGCATGAACCTCCATATATTACACTACATAAACAACGATATCATGTACGTCATAGTATTATGCACGCTCCTTTCCCTCCATAGCTTCTGTCAACG
>NW_019648653.1:0-2328 GCF_002806865.2 Cucurbita pepo subsp. pepo
ACAGCCTTGTCTTGTTTTATTTGTATATGCCCATGAATCATTACAACCTTGTCTCTTTGGACTTGAATTCTTCCCTACTTGCTCTCAAAACCATGAGCCGTTTTCTTGTCTCTTCCAAAGCTGTCTTCTTCTTTGTTGTTTTTTTTATCTTTTTTTACTTGGCCCTACTATTTTTTTCAACAACAAAAATTAACCAAATGTTATTTCTTAAAAATGATTATACAACATCATTTATAAATCTTATTCTCGTGTTAATTTACGTATATAATTTATCTAGTAAATGATGTTTACGGTGGTATGTTTTTCAGTTCTTACGTTTTTCGGGCAAGAGTGTTCATATAGGTTGGATTGAGAAAATCTTTTGGACCAACCTAAAATTTTTTGTTAGTTGGAAATAGAGTTCATAATCTAACCCAACTCGTTCATCTGTTTTCGGGTTCGTTATGAACTCAACCCAACTGGGTCAGATACTTATCCACAATATTTGTTACATTAATAACTAAAATCTCATAAAACTCAAATATAAAATATTCACAAGTCACAACGCATCACTAGCGTTGGTTATAAATATCAAATAATCTAAAATTTCATAATAATCTTAAAAGTCGAGTAGGGTAGGGTAGAATAGAGTTGTAACCCTATTTACGGGTTGACTAGGTTGCATTGACTAAAAAATGTCAACTCCGAAACTGACTCAATCGTCCAACCCAAACCCGAAAAAAAAATCTAACCTAACTCAATTTCAGCTTGGGTTCGGTAGTTCAAGTTGGTCGGACTCTTTAGTCATTTAAACACGTTAATTTTGAACTCATTTGAATGGAATTATTATAATTATGGCTTTCCCTTTTATGTAACTAGGTGGCCAAGTTGTATCTAAATGTAGTTATCTTCAATTAGTCTTTTAATGTATTATGAAATGCTTTGAATAACTTAGACTTTTGAATAGAGATAGAAATTGAATTTTCCAGCAGCCATGGCCGGTGGTTTTCAAGCTTCTTGTTGGTAAGGAAACAAGGCATGCTAGATAGAATTGGGGGCACAATACAGTACATGATTTTCAATGAAGGCAACTTTTCATTAGTGGGGCATTTTTTTCAATAGCCCTCTTGTTCTAGGGCTCCCCTACAACATTAAGGCATTCCCAATAATAATAATCGAGTATCTACCACTAGTAGATATTGTCTGTTTTGGCCCGTATCGTCGTCAGCCTCACGATTTTAAGACGCATCTATTCGGGAGAAGTTTCCACATTCTTATAAGGAATATTTCATTTATTCTCCCCTCCAACTGATGTGGGATCTCTCATCCACCCCCTTGGGAGCCTAGCGCTCTCGTTAGCACACCGCTTGATGTCTAGTTCTAATACCATTAGTAACAGTCAAAACCCACCGCTAGTAGATATTGTTCGTTTCAGGCCGTTACGTATCGCCGTTAGTCTTATTGCTTTAAAACGTGTATGCTACGGAGAAGTTTCCATACTTTTATAAGGAATGCTTTGTTCCCCTCTTCCAACCGATGTGAATTTCACATTAAGAGTCTCTCAATTGTTGTAACCGTTACTATACGTCAAAAGAACTGTCATATTTCTATTCGTTATATTATTAGGACAACCAGAATATTAAATTTTTTACTAACAAGACAACATATCGACTACTATTGAGCTATACTCATTTTGACAATCGTAACATACCTACGTAACAAAAAATAAATGGGAGGTCCCAACATTTTTCGAGGGAGTGGCAACAAAAACTCTACACTTAGCACATAGGCATAATTAATAGAAGCCTTTGATTGAGCCTGTCACATGTTTGACAAACCAAGCAAGTGATCTCTACCATGTCTAAACTTGAGCCCACCTATTCTTAAATGGAGTCTATACACAATAAGTCAAGATCTAAATCTTTGACCCGATCCCACCTTCTCATCATTCTCAAAACCCATGCTCGACTTTTTTCGCTCCATTCTTACTACTAGTAAAATAGGTCGTTTGATTTCTCCTACTCGAGACGACTGAAAAGCCTAATCTTGCTTGTTTGAGTGAAGATCTGACAATTATCAACGTCAGATATTAGAACGTGGCATACAAATGTAAAAGAATTGTGAGATCTTATACGGGTTGGAGAGGGGAACGAAACATATATTATAAGGGTGTGAAAATCATTCCTTAGCAGACGCGTTTTAAAACTGTGAGGCTGACGGCTATACATAAAGAGTCAAAGCGGACAATATTTGCTAGCGGTGGGCTTGAACGGTCACGAGTATTTTAAAATAAAAGAAAGTGGGACCCAGGAGAATTAATGATTGAAGTGAAAGGAGAAGAGTGTGGGG
>NW_019648654.1:0-2327 GCF_002806865.2 Cucurbita pepo subsp. pepo
TATATATATATATATATATATATATATATATATATATATATATATATATTTCTTATAATAATAAATATATTCACTTAATATATATATAAATTAAAAATTAAAGGGGAAATAAATAAAGCAATATTTTCCAAATAATTTATGTACTATTTGCTCCCACATGATGTGAAGGTTGGTGGTGGAAAAAGGAATTTTATTTTTAAATTCTATTTATAATATAATATAATTATAATATAATAATACATTTATGAGGCATATCTTCTTCTCCCTCCACATGATTTCATAATAACAAATGTCCCAATTTATTTGAATTTTTTTTTTTAGTTTTAACTTTTATTGTTTACAATTTTTAATTTTAATCTATATTTGGTTGATGGGTCGATGAAGAAGTCTTATGAAGGATCGGTTTTAACTCAACTAAGTATTCTTTCGAAAATACTGTTCTACCATCGTCAGATGCTAAGAGCAAGAAACATGTTTTAATTTGAATTAAGAAAATAAGACGGTTGAAGAATATAACTTAGAGTTTACTAGATTGACTCGTTTTGATCATGAACCTGTAGATACTGAAGCTAAGAGAGTAGAACGATTTGTTATGAATCTAAGAGAGAGAATTCACGGCACGATAAGAGGCTTAGCTTCATTAGATTATGCATTAGCCTTTCGGACAATTGCACGGTTGGACATGTATATTCCTAGATATGATGTGAGTATAGTAGGGTCATGCCTTAACGATTGCAAGATCACTCTTTGCATCTATATGATGAGATTATTTGAGGGTCGTGCTTTGTGTCAAAGTGTATCATTTAACCTACTCTTCTTGGGGTGTTCGATGATGCAATGTTATCCTTGGTTGAATCATGACACTTGTCTTTCTCGATCTTCACGAGCTCACATAGGCACAAATCACATGTCACCTTCGACCTGTTATCACTTATGAGAGAAACTTACTCGATTCATAATATAGACCCACATATGATGATGGGATAAGTATTGCTAAATATTCTGTNAACCATCTCGTGGAAAAATATCTTAAACCTTAATTAAAAAAGGACGGTGATTGGTCGGTTTTGGGTAAATGAGGATTACTTAAATAAGCCAGATCGCTACACGTGTGCATATCTTATTTCGACACGTGTCCGGCTAGAGTTTTATTTTATTCGATTATTTCAAAAAAAAAATATTATGTTTGAGCGCGTGTGTAAGCCACGCGAATGTTTTTTTTTTTTTAATTATTTTTATTTTTTTATGTGAGTTGAACTATGTGTAACAAGATTTACCTATGATGAAAATAACAACAAAATATTATATTATAATTATACACCATCTTCATTTTGATCCACACGTGCAAGCCTAGGTTCTAATAGTGTACTTGTTCGACTAAAATCTTATCATTCATAGCTCCCGAGATAGAATTGGTGTTTGGACTCGATTTTTACAACGTTCATCATTTTTAAAAAAAAATTGAACATTACCATTTATTTATTTAATTAATAACTTGGTCTTGTAATTGGTTTCTATAACCCATGCGAATTTTGTTACCAAAAGGGAATGCCCAAAGAGGACAATATTTGATAGCGGTGGATCTCGATCTGAGTTGTTACAAAGAGGACAATATGTGCCCGTAAGGACACTAGACCCCAAAGGGATGGATTTGGTGGCGGTCCCACATCGATTGGAGAAAGAAATGAGTGCCAGCGAGGACACTGGACTCCGAAGGAGGGTGGATTGTGATGTCCCAAATTGGTTGTGGAGGAGAACAAAACACCCTTTATACAGGTGTGGGAAACCTTCGCCCAGGAGACGCGTTTTAAAGCCTTGAGGGGAAACCCGAAAAGAAAAGCCCAAAGAGGACAATATCTGCTAGCGATGGATCTGAGTTGTTACAAATTTCAAATCGAGTTTTGGATAATCAATATACGAGTATAATTAATATTATGTAAACAAAAATCGAGAGGAAAGTAAATAAATTTCCGAATTTGGGATGTTCGGTTAGATTAGATTTTGGAGATTATATAGTATATTAAATCAGATATAACCTATAGTTTTATTCACATGCTCCAAAAATAAAATACTAATATTGTGGATCTAAGTAATAAGATAAAGTAACAATTAATAATTAATAATAAAATTTCGGTCGGAGGGTAGAGAGGGAAATAATTAAAGTTGGTCACGTGCGTGGGAAAAATTAAAAAATATATTAAGAATTGTTGCGTTTTTTTAATTTAGTTTCAAGTAATTGTTCAAACATTTAAATATATTTTTTATTTCTTAAATATAATTTCATAAATGAAAAATGAATTAAAAAATAATTAACATATATGCATCAC
>NW_019648655.1:0-2315 GCF_002806865.2 Cucurbita pepo subsp. pepo
TTACAGTTAAGTCGAATTGATTCTTCGGTTTCTGGGGGAGATACAGATAGTAGAATAAGGTTGGATTTGAAAAAGGAAATAGGACTAGATAACACATGTTATGAAACTTGTTCGTTAAGAATTTTGTTGATCTCGTTAGACCTAAACTAATATAGACGCAGAAAGGGACAGATAGTGCTTCAGAAAANCTGGGAAAGGAAAGAAGGAAGCTGCTTTACCGAGGTGAATGAGATCAGCAGCGAGACTGAGTGAAAGAACACTGACTTAGTGCTTGCTTTACCGAGTGAAAGAAGGTTATTGATAACTCATATCTTGTTGAGTTGAGTCTTTGTTTACTGTGAGAGAAGAAATAGGTGACGGTTCAGGAAAGAACAGAAAAGAGACCATCAAATAGTTCAACCCTTGTGAAAGAATCATCCTCCATCCAGCCAGTTTACCTCATTCAATCAGTCACCTCTTTCTTTCTCGGTCAAGCTATTTGAGGAACCTTTCCAGTCGAGGAAATGAAGACGCTGCTTTTAATGACTGAAACTTAACTACTCCTTCCCCTTGTTCTTTCCGATATGACCTTTTTTCCCTGTCAACTCGAAATCTTAGCTCTAATCTTGATCCTTCCCCTTCACCTCTGTGGCGCGAAGAGGGAAAGGAATTATCATCATTTTCTTAGGGGGAAGAATCAGAGGAGAGAGAGGAGCGTCTTTCGTCTTTCAAGCAAGAGGAAAGAAAAGCAAAGAGAAGAGAGAGAGTTGGATAGGACAGAAGATAAGATGCTTTAACCTATTTACCGAGTGAAAGTTGTTGAGTGTTTACAGTTCCATCAAGGAATAAAACAAAGAAAGCTAGGTTACTTTTTTTTTCCTCTCCGGACATCAATCACATACTTTTCCTAACTCCATTCCGATGTCTCCTTCTCAATTTTCTTCTATTTTGGTGCTCGAAATTTTTGAATAAAACGAGACGTGTATATTCATTTTGAAGTCAGTATTTTATTTTTCGATAACAACTTGGATATTTCATTACCATACATGCACTATTTTGTTAAATGTCTCTAAATAATTGAGAACTCAAATGTTCAATAGACTTATTTTTATTAGGTAAGTATTGTAGTAAGAACACAACTTCCATTTGGTCTAAGAACTCCATGAATGAATGAGGTCGAATAACTTTGTTTTACTATTATAAAAAGAAAAACTCTTCTCATCAACATCACAGATGCACTGCCAATAGTAGCATCGTTCTTGAAAACAAACTTCATTATCCCGCGAAAACACCTCAAACAAAGCATGTCCAAGATTGCTACCAAAGTTGCACAAAAACATTTTAGTCTACAAAAACAACTCAACTTGAAATTCAAACTGTATTTCTAGCGTTTAAAAAAAAAAAAAAAAGAAAAAGAAAAAACAAGTCGCCAGAAAAGGCTCGAGAATTCCGATGAGGCGCTGAAATCCTCGCGCCCTCTACCCACACATTGTTCCCAATGTCAAGGATACACCAAACGAAGCCATGCCCTATTCTGCCCACACAACACATGCCTACAATAAAGGAAATGAGAGTAATTGAGAGAAGATGAACGATCATTGTGGTTTTTCAATGAACGCAAACGGGTGAAGTCAAACCGAACCCCCCCTTCTTGTTTAAAATTTGTCCTCAAGCTCCCCTTGATATATAGAAGATATCTCCATAAGTTGGAGAATGAAGCATAGAGGAAAAGAACGACGTAAGGAGTCGTATTCATGGGGACGGGCTGGAAATCTGAAATAAAACATGGGTCTGCAACGATAGTCACATCCATGGCTTCATGAATTCGTGGTAGAGGGAGGAAAGACAGACGACACAATGCACAACCCCAATTTATGTAAGGAAAGCTATGATAAAAATGATATGATATGAAGGAAAAATGGAAGGAGTTGTCTTACATGATAGTGAATAAAAATGTTTGGATCTCATTCATCATTTTGTGTTCATGCATAAGGGAATACCCCTCTTTTATGATGGTACGGACGCGTACAATACGAGATAGAAAAATGATCATTATGTTCATCATAATGCTATGATGGTCGCTATGCCTTAACGGATATCCGACATCAGCAGCTCTAGAGAATGCTCGTCCGACCATAAAAGGGACCTGGAGGTGTGCGAACCGACTGGTGGGTTCACACTCGCACGTGTGGACCATTTGTAGAATAGTAAATACACATCTAATTAACTCGTTTAGTATAGCTGCCAGGAATATAGACTGATACGATAGGTCCTACACATGATTGAATGTATTTGCATCTAACCTCAATAGTGGGGTCACTTACTGAGTATTTCTT
>NW_019648656.1:0-2314 GCF_002806865.2 Cucurbita pepo subsp. pepo
TTTGTTATTTTATTTATTTATTCTTTTTTTAAACATAATTTTTTTATTTGTTTATTTATTTATTTATTTGTGCTATTACATAAGCCGTCATTTTCCTTAAGTTGTCGAGTTTGAGAATTTTAAGGAGGTTTTTTTTTTTTTTTTTTTTNTTGTGGAGAGTTGTGGTTCCTAACATGGTATTAGAGTCATGCCCTTAACTCAGTCATGTCAATAGAATCCTCAAATATCTAACAAAGAAGTGAGCCTCAAAGGTGTAGTCAAAAGTGACTCAAGTGTCGAACAAAGGGTGTACTTTGTTCGAGGGCTCTAGAAAAAGGAGTTGAGTCTCAATTAAGGGGGAGGTTGTTCGAGGGTTCCATACGGCCTCATGGGGGACTCTATGGTGTACTTTGTTCAAGGATAGTATTGTTGAGGATTGTTAGGAGGGAGTCCCACATTGGCTAAGGGAATGATCATGGGTTTTAAGGAATAAATCTCCATTGGTACGAGGCCTTTTGGGAAAACCAAAAGCAAAGCCACAAAGCTTGTGCTCATCGTAGACAATATCATACCATTGTGGAGAGTTGTGGTTCCTAACCGATACAACATCTTCAAGTTTGAAAAGATGCATTGATTTGTTGTTCAATCAACATTACCTAGCATTGTCCTAAACCATTAAACAAAGGTCAAATGCATTCAATTCAACAACCACCACTCTAAGTGAAAAACATTAAGCCTAGTCTAAACAGCCAATCAAAAGCATTAAAGCTCCGCCGCCAAGACGGTCAAACTCTACCGAAATCCCAGTATCTCTAATGCTCTGTTCCGTCGGTGGTAAATACTAAGAACACAAGAACAATGCAATAAACCCCAAAACCTTCATTCATCACACATTAACTCAAAGAAAAACAGGGAGACCTCGAAAATGGAATTGAAGAATTGAATCACCGGAACCGATTGGATTCAAAAGTGAACAATAAAATCACCTGAGTTCTTGAGCTGAGTGATCGGAATCCGGCAGTCGAATCGAAGATCTGAAAACCCCCAACCTCCAAAGTAATGATAAATTCCGAGATCTACGTTGAAGAATACGAACATTCCATAAAAACCCACAAAATCCAAGCCCGATTAAAGAAAATTAAGACACAATTTCAAAGAATCGAAACGACCCTTTTGCGTTCCTGTTTAAGAAATCGAAGGAAATTAATCTGCAGAGATCCTTCGGGTTTAATTTCTCTGCTCCCTCTCCCTCTCTCTCTCTAAAACTCTGTTTATAAAAATGGTGCTGTGTGTGTGAGAGAGAAGAGAGCGTCTATGACACTTCCAATCACAAACATATCGGGGACGGCGTTGCTAATTAAATTATAAAAAAAAAATAATAATAATAAAATAAATCATTTGATGGGTTTTTCTCTTATTTTCTGATTGGGCAGACGTCGCCGGAGCGTGGAAGTCACGCGCAGTATCAGCGCGTGGTAGTCGACTTCTTATTCCAATAGGTCTTTTGGTATTACGTTGACTTTCATTGCGTTTTGAACGGAGCCACGGCGAAATCGACGTCGGCTGCCAGGTAGGATTTTTTTATTAATTTCTTTTTTTTATTTATATATTTTAAATATTGTCTTGTTTTTAATTTTTTTTTAATAATTTTTAATTTTATTAAAACTCTAGTTGAGATATAATTAAGTTATTTTTTACTTACATTATTAATAAATTAAATTTATTTAATATATAAATATTAAAAAGGTTGGACATAATAAAATAAATGCTGAAATTATTTTTTTTTTTTTAATAAATTCTTCAAATAAATTGAATTTAATTCATTTATAGTATTATCCAAATTAGATAAAGAATTCCGTACTAACTAAAAGTTCTTCAAATATTATAATTAATGAAATAAATGTTGGAATTCTACTTTACAATCATTTGCATTTAATAGTTAGCTATCTATTCTAATGTTTTTCTTTTAGATTAATAATTATAGGAAATTGAAATATTTTGAGTTCGTAATAAATATTTTATTATAAAAAAAGAATATCTTGCTTTACTGACATAGAAGTAGCACGTGACTTAAATATTTAAAGACATTCCCTGTAAGTGACCCTACTATTGGGGTTAAATACAATAACATGTGAATGCAACGACGGAACCTATTTTCCTACTGTACTTTTTTAAAAATGAAATTAGGATTAAAAAATATATATATATATATATATATATACCTTAACAAAAGAGATACATGTAAATACGTGTTTAAGGGTGAAGGTCGTTTTAGTCTTCTTTTTCAAATATAACATTTTTGTTGTTTTTATGTTTTTTTTTTTTTTTTTTTTTT
>NW_019648657.1:0-2309 GCF_002806865.2 Cucurbita pepo subsp. pepo
AGAGTCGTCTAAATTTCATGCTGCAGCATCTAAGTAGCTTAGTATTTTGGTTTCACAGCTGAATTTAATTCATTTGGTTGTTAGTTTCCTTCATTTCTCAGAACATTTTTATTATCTCACATTACAGATGCCCGTAAAGGACCCTCCAGAAGCATTGCTAACCCTATCTGTAAGATGATATTGTTGTTTTGATTATTTTCTTGCAATGCAGTTCAATCTTTAATTTCTCATGTTAACTGTCTAATGCAGAACGGCATAGCCAACAGAGCTGTAGGAGAGACCCGTATCCTGCCTTCTTCTCATGCACTTTTATTCCTGAACATCCAAAAACATGTTATTTCTCATATTCTTTAACGTTTCATGGTCAAATCTTCGTTTTCTTCTGAACACGGACAGAAATGAACATCGCCAGCAGTAGGAGCCACTGTATTTACATATTCACTATTCAGCAAGAATCAACAAAGGACAAGAGGTAGTCTTTTTCAGCCATACCACTGTCAAGTTCTGAATGGAACAATCCATGCTGATCCTCTATTCCTTGAATAGGGCCAGAACTGGAAAATTGAATCTAGTGGACTTGGCCGGATCTGAAAAGGTGGAGAAAACTGGCGCTGAGGGGAGAGTTCTTGAAGAAGCCAAGACCATTAACAAATCACTTTCAGCTCTGGGGAATGTAATAAATGCTCTAACATGTGGACCAACAGGCAGAGGAAACCACATTCCATATCGTGATTCTAAGTTGACACGGATTCTACAAGATGCACTCGTTGGTTACCTCTCTAATTTCCACTGTAGTACATGTTCCTTAACTTAATTGAGCAATTTAGTCCTCTCACATTTCAGGGAGGGAACTCACGTACTGCATTGTTGTGTTGCTGCTCACCCAGTCCTACAAATTCATCTGAGAGCCTCTCAACCCTTCGCTTCGGTGCAAGGTATGTCTGAGCAATCTGTTTCAGAATTCTTGATTGACAAATTATATTATATGGCTTTCGGGAAGAAAAAATTATTGAAGTTCACCTAAAGCTAATGATATTTGGATCAACATCTTGATGGTCTAGAAAAAAGAGATTCTGTATAGGTAAAAAGCTTGTCCGAGTTGGTGATTATATTGTCAAATGTTAGTGCTGGTTAGAATTATATCCTATAACCCACCACCAGCAGCTACTGTCCTCTTAGCAGATACTGTCCTCTTTGGACTTTCTCTCTCGGGCTTCCCCTCAAGGTTTTTAAAACGCGTATGCTAGAAAGAGGTTTCTACACCCTTATAAAGAATATTTCGTTCTCCTCCCCAACCGACGTGGGATCTCACAATCCACCCCCCTTCGGGTGCAGTGTCCTCGCTGACACTCGTTCCCTTCTCTATCGATGTGGGACCCCCAATCCACCTCCTTTAGGGGCTAGTGGTCTTGCTGGCACACCGCCTCGTGTCCACCTCCTTTCAGGGCTCAGCCTCCTTGCTGGCACATCACCCGGTGTCTGGCTCTGATACCATTTGTAACGGTCCAAGCCCACCACTTGTAGATATTGTCCTCTTTGGGCTTTCCCTCAAGGTTTTTAAAATGCGTCCGTGTTTCCGCACTCTTATAAATAATGTTTCGTTCTCCTCCCCAACCGATGTGGGATAAGTTGGGACATTCTTTTTTTTGTGTAATGTAAGATCAGTCTCTTACTTATATTTTACTAATATATAAGGCCATTACGTTATATATCAATATCAAGCAAGTACTCAAACGCTCCACGATTTCTCTGTCTCAATTTCCTTACATTTAGACTCTTTAGCTTGACGTTCTAGACTAACATCCATAACCAAAGATCTATATACTCTTTTTTTTTTTTCTTTTGGCCGATGTTGCAGGGCAAAGCATATAAAGACTTCTCCTCGTGTTGCAAATGAGGATAAAAGTATCAGAGAGCTCGAAAATTTCACTCCAATAAAAAGGGAATCACGCGAGAAACTTCTAAATGAGGTGAGAAGCAAGGAATGAATGATTTTATTAGCAGACAGATAGATCAATTTGGTTCCTTACGCAGTGTCTCCATTTGGTACAGTTGCAGGAGAGTTTGGATATGGAGCATGTTCAAATACTTGAGGAGTTGTTTATACAAAATGGAATTCTATTTGATCCTTGCTCCATTGAAGAGCCGGAATTAGCCTATGAAAATGTTACTTCACAAACCATTTCTTCGTTGCAGCTGGCTTTGGAAGAACTCTTGAGCACCAATGTAGAGGTACGTGAAAATCTTTCAACTCTTTGGAAGTCCTTTTTTTTTTCTTCTTCTTTTTTTTTTTTTTTTTTTTTTTTTTT
>NW_019648658.1:0-2299 GCF_002806865.2 Cucurbita pepo subsp. pepo
TTACTCGATTTTTTCGCACGTGCTTGAAACGTCCCGTACTACGGTTTCTGGATTACGGTTTCGTTTATAAGCACGCTTTTACTGTTTTATTCACTCTGTTTCTTTGAAATTCAATTCTAAATCATTATGCCTAATCTTTACCACAAAAATTATGAAAATCGTCGCCCGTTACTCAGTATTTTTAGCACGTGCTTCCTACGTCCTGGATTAGGGTTTCGATTTTAAGCACTCTATTCATTTTTTATACACTATCTTTCTACGNATTTTAACAACGTCGAGTGTTACTCGACTTTTTGGGCACGTGCTTCAAACGTCCCGAATTTGAGTTTACAAATTAGGTTTTTGATTTTATGCACTCTTTTACTGTTTTATACCCTACGTTTCTTCGACATTCTATTCTAAATCATCAAGCCTGATCATTCCCAACCAAAAGTGTGGAAAACATCTAGTGTTACTCCGTTTTTGTTTTTGTTTTTTTATCGTGCTTCAAACGTCCCAGATTAGGGTTTCAATTATAAGCAATCGTTTACTGTTTTATACACTCCGTTTCTTCGAAATTCTATTCTAAATCATGAAGCCAAATCATTCCCCACAAAAATTTCTTAAAATGTCGCATATTACTCGGTTTTTATAGCACGTACTTCAAACCTTCCAGATTAGGGTTTTCAAATTATGGTTTCAATTTTAAGCACTCTTTTACTATTTTATACACTCCGTTTCTTTGACATTCTATTATAAATGATCGAGCCTGATCAATCCTGACAAAAATTTTGACAAATGTCGAGCGGTACTCGGATTTTTTTTGCACGTGCTTCAAACATCCCAGATTAGGGTTTCGATTATAAGCACTCTTTTGCTGTTTTATTTATGCACTCCGTTTCTTCGAAATTCTATTATAAATCATTATGCCTGATCACTCCCCACTAAAATTTTGAAAAACGTAGACTGTTACTCAGTTTATTTAGCACATGCTTCAAACGCCCTAGATTAGGGTTTCCAGATTAGGGTTTCAATTTTAACAATCGTTTACTGTTTTATACACTCCGTTTCTTCGAAATTCTATTCTAAATCATGAAGCCTAATCATTCCCCACAAAAATTTCTTAAAATGTCGCATATTACTCGGTTTTTATAGCACGTACTTCAAACCTTCCAGATTAGGGTTTTCAAATTATGGTTTCAATTTTAAGCACTCTTTTACTATTTTATACACTCCGTTTCTTTGACATTCTATTATAAATGATCGAGCCTGATCAATCCTGACAAAAATTTTGACAAATGTCGAGCGGTACTCGGATTTTTTTTGCACGTGCTTCAAACATCCCAGATTAGGGTTTCGATTATAAGCACTCTTTTGCTGTTTTATTTATGCACTCCGTTTCTTCGAAATTCTATTATAAATCATTATGCCTGATCACTCCCCACTAAAATTTTGAAAAACGTAGACTGTTACTCAGTTTATTTAGCACATGCTTCAAACGCCCTAGATTAGGGTTTCCAGATTAGGGTTTCAATTTTAAGCAATCGTTTACTGTTTTATACACTCCGTTTCTTCGAAATTCTATTCTAAATCATGAAGCCTAATCATTCCCCACAAAAATTTCTTAAAATGTCGCATATTACTCGGTTTTTATAGCACGTACTTCAAACCTTCCAGATTAGGGTTTTCAAATTATGGTTTCAATTTTAAGCACTCTTTTACTATTTTATACACTCCGTTTCTTTGACATTCTATTATAAATGATCGAGCCTGATCAATCCTGACAAAAATTTTGACAAATGTCGAGCGGTACTCGGATTTTTTTTTGCACGTGCTTCAAACATCCCAGATTAGGGTTTCGATTATAAGCACTCTTTTGCTGTTTTATTTATGCACTACGTTTCTTCGAATTTCTGTTCTAAATCATTATGCCTGATCATTCCCCACTAAAATTTTGAAAAACGTAGACTGTTACTCAGATTATTTAGAACATGCTTCAAACGCCCTGGATTAGGGTTTCCAAATTAGGTTTTCAATTTTAAGCACTCTTTACTATTTTATACACTCCGTTTCTTTGAAACTCTAATCTAAATCACTATGCCTGATCATTCCCCGCAAAAAAATTTAAAAACTTCGACCGTTACTCAGTTTATTTAGCAAGTGCTTCAAATGTCTTGGATTATGATTTCCAAATTAGACCTTCGATTTTAAGCACTCTATAAATGTTTTATACACTATGTTTCTACGGCATTCTATTCTACGTCGTCAAACCTGATCAATCCCCACGAATGTTTAGAACAGCATCTAGTATTACTCGGTT
>NW_019648659.1:0-2296 GCF_002806865.2 Cucurbita pepo subsp. pepo
TTGTTTTGATTTTGTTGTGATGATTCTGGGGTTCTTGAGTTTTATGGATTTGCGTCCTCTTGCTGCCTTTTTTCTTTTACTTGGAGTGAATTAGGTCTTGGTTCTTCGGCTAATTTTTTTCTTTGTGGATTTTTGTTTTGAAATCGAGTTTTTGGGATTTGGTTGTGACGGATAATTTTTTTTAAGGCTATACTTGGGGTTTATGCGAGGTAGAATTGATCTATAAATTTTTATTCTGTAAGGTTCATTACTTCCCTAGATATCCGTGCACGTATTCGTTCGGTTGTGTGGGAACTCGTTCGGTCTTGTTACATAGTTTTAAAAGAAAAAGAAAATATTACATACCTGGATTATATATGTACTGAAACTGAAACCCTGTTGTGACATAAACGTTTTGTGATGTTTTATCGATCCAACATATAATTTTAGTCTATTTGGGGTCTTAATGGATGGAGTAGTAGTCTTCTTTTGAAAGTAGTAAGATCTATATGATTTCTTTTGTTCTTATAGGATCTATCAAGCTGATTTGATCGTTCTCCTTCCGTATTAAACTCATGCTTATTATTTTATAACAGTAGCCTCTGAGGTTGTCGTGAGTGGTGCCTGAGGCAGTATCATCAATCTCATGGCCTTAATGTCATGCCTTGAGGCTATATTGTCAGAGTCGCATGCCCCGACTTTGTTTTGGAAAATGGAGTTTGATAAACTGTTGGTTTGGAAATTATCAGTGTGCAGAATTATAGATTCAATAAACCACAATCCCGTTTCTGAAAGAAGTTATTGGAGTACCGTTATTCCTGATACAATTCTGCAGTTCTTGATATTATTTTGATTCTGATAGATGTATTTTTGTTCTAAATGCAGATGCTAGAGTTTTTTTTCCCTTAAGGTGATAAAGCACAGCACATCGACAATATTTGATGTTTGCGTAACTAGTTCAAATTTGTTGTGTGTGATGCTGCTGCTGCTGTAGCCTGGTCAACTATCTTTTTTCTGAAGAATTCAATACCAGGAATGCAAAGTAGTCAGTTGGACCCTATAGCAAACAAAATGGAATCTTCACTTTCAGAAGCTCAACGAGGGGTTGTAGTTTCTTCCAATGAGTCTTCATTGCATCAATATTTAGTACCTAATAGGCAAATGGAACTAATGGGATCAATAGCTGGTGGATCTCTATCTCAGAGTGGAATGGTATCATGCATGCAAACCGGACATATTGATGTTAAAGCTGGAAATTTTGGACAGCAACAATTTCAATTACCTGGCAATCCATTTGGAGGTACTGGAAGCATGCTGAGAACTGCAGAAGGGGTGCTGTCACTTCCTATGAAGCGCAAGGCATCGATTGAGCCTTTTAATCCTCTCTCACAGCAGTCTCCATTGCACAATAAGCGAGTTGCATCTATGGAACATCGTCCATGGTTGCAACAAACTTCTGGAATAGCCAGAAGGCCTCCTTTACAAATACCAAACAATGCCCCAGCTCCTGTATCAATGCATTCCCCTGCTGGTATTAAGAGAAAGGTACAGCAAATGGAATCACATCCAACTAAAGTTCGACATCAACGTCCCACTGCTTCCAAAGGCCAGAGTGCTCCGTTGGCTCCAACTTCCAAAATTCAAAATGAGCCAACAGGATCTGTGAGATCAAAGATGAGGGAGTCCTTGACTGCCGCATTAGCCTTGGTTACACAGCAGCAAGATAAGTTACCTAATGACGAAAAAAGTTCTTTAACTGAGGCTGAAAAGTCTGCAGTTCCGGAGCAGGAAAATTCTGTATTTTCTGGTCCAGCTATTGGTCATGTATCTGATGACTCCAAGAAACTGTTCTCTGAAAACTTAGATTCTGTTGGTCTTGAAGACAATGTAGGAAAGATGTTAGATAAGAGTTCTCTATGTGTAAATGTTAGTGAGTTAGAGCCGTTGAGATATGATGGACGGGTGTTTCAACAGAATAATGTTTTGTCGTATGAAGACATTTCTTTTGGGGATAACTTTTTTATTAAAGATGATCTTTTGCAAGAAAATGGTCTCTCTTGGGTACTGGAGGCTGATTTAGGGGTAACCGATAAAAAGGAAATGCGAACTGATGAACTTCAGAAGATGGACGTTGGCGTAGCAAATAAAAACCAGGGAGAAAAACCAGTTCAGACGCCGGAGGCTTTGGCACTTAAAATTGAAGAAGAACTATTTAAATTATTTGGTGGTGTTAATAAAAAGTACAAGGAAAAAGGAAGGTCCCTTTTGTTCAACCTGAAAGACAGAAACAATCCCGAATTGAGGGAAAGGGTTATGA
>NW_019648660.1:0-2287 GCF_002806865.2 Cucurbita pepo subsp. pepo
TCTTCTCCTCCGGACCTCTATCCTTCTCCCACCTGTTTCACGTTTTCTTCTCCAATGGCGTCTCTCTCCTTGTCGTTTGAGAGACGGAGACAGAGACAGAGGAGAGTTTCACGGGATTTGGATTCACATTGGATGAGAATCCGCATTGTTTAAATTTTGAAAATATTTCAGAATCATGGCTTTGATTTCGAATTCTTGTTGTTTTTCCTTCTGCTCGAATCACGGTGCTGTGTTCTATATCTTGATTCGGATTGGTTTTACCGCTTCTTTCTTCTTCCGCTCAGCGTTGCTGTTGTGATTTCTTTGATGACGAGCTTTAATTTTGATCTCAACAATGACTGTTCACCTTTCTCTAGAAGCCTCTAAGGTTTCCTTCTCATATATTTTCTTTATCGTTCTTCGCTTTTGATTTGTTTGTTTGTTTTTTTCTTTTTGATGGTTGATTCTTTCAAATTTTGTGAAGCTATGGAGAAAAATATGCGTCGAAGCGTCCATAGAAGTTTCGCTTCTTGCCGGAAGCTGGAAATATATCCTTGCTGGCGTTGTTTTTCAGGTTCGATTTCTATTATTTTGTACGACTGATTGATTCCTTTGTCCGCTTTGATTTCTGATTTGTTATTTTGCTAATTCCTTCGCTTCGAATGTTTTTGAAACTCTTTTAAGAAAGATCTCAGGGAGCTATCCTCTTTTCAATATCACCAGAAAATGATTTACTATCCTAATGATTTCGATAAATTGAATACAAGATTAGCTCAGATCGTTCGAGAACTTGGTGGTGCTAATTTGCTTGTTTAAATAGTTTGTCTACCCTGTGGTTTCAGAATTGAGGTTTGTAATAGCTATTCCATTGTGATTTTCAAATTCAAGTTCTGAACTAATCGTTTGGAGCTTCAATGGGAAGTGTAATGATATTAGCCATTACCTAATTATGGATGACAAATAATTGTTTCTGTTTCTTTCAACATTTACAAATGGTTATTTTGAATAATCCACACAGAGGACATTTGGATGGTAAATTTGTTGGACCTGAATAGAGGATGGCACTGAAACTTCAGCAAAGCAATAATCTGTAGTTTGTATAAATTGTAATCTTTGTTGGACCTAATATATACAGTCCTTGTTTCTTGTACGCATTTCTTAATTGATGGATCCTGGTTTGCAGTATATCCATGGTGTGGCTGCTCAAGGAATTCATTATTTGCACCGGCCCGGGCCAACACTCCAGGATACTGGATACTTTCTTCTTCAAGTGAGTGCTATTTTAGGATCAAACCCTTAAAATTCCAATTCAAAACTTGGGAAAGTTTTCTTTCTTTGATTCTTTCATAGGAGCTCGGTGAAGACAAAGCTTATGTTAGCGAGACTGTTTTCTCCCTCATATTTTTTTCTTTTGTGCTGGTAAGTAATATAGCTTTGTTCTTACTAACGATTATGTTACTGTTATGTTAATGATTTGACGTTGTAGAGAAGCTTATTTGTCTACATATACTGTTATATTACAGTGGACATTTCACCCATTTGTTTATCAGAGCAAAAGGATCTATACAGTTCTGATATGGTGCAGAGTTCTTGCCTATTTAGTTGTACGTATAATATCATCACCATCACCTCTCGTTAATTTTTCTTGATATTCTACCCTTTCATGAATACTTGATGGATGGGTTTTTACATCTTTTAAGGAACACAATTGTTGATGGTTCGGAGGGAGTCCCACATTGGCTAATTAATGGGTTGATCATGGGTTTATAAGTAAGGAATAGATCTTCATTGGTATGAGGCCTTTTGGGGAACCAAAAACAAAGTCATGAGAGCTTATGCTTGGAGAATATCATACCATTGTGGAGGTTCGTGATTCCTACCATGGTATCAGAGCCATGCCCTTAACTTAACCATGTCAATAGAATCCTCAAGTATCGAACAAAGAAATTGCTAGCCTCGAAAGTGTAGTCAAAAGTGACTCAGGTGTCGAACAAAGGGTGTACTTTGTTCGAGGACTTCAGAGAAAAGAGTCGAGCCTCGATTAAGGGGAGACTGTTCGAGGGCTACATTGGCCTTAGAGAAAACTCTATGGCGTACTTTGTTCGAGGGGAGGATTGTTGAAGATTGTTGGGAGAGAGTCTCACATTGGCTAATTAAGAGATTGATCATGTGAAGAAGTCGTGTCCATCCTGGACATCTGCAATATCTGGTTTATAAGTAAGGAATAGATCTCCATTGGTACTAGACCTTTTAGGGAAACCAAAAGTACAGCTATGAGAGATTATGCTCAAAGTGGACAATATCATAC
>NW_019648661.1:0-2287 GCF_002806865.2 Cucurbita pepo subsp. pepo
TATATATATATATATATATATATATATATATATATGTGTCAATTATTTAAACTACATGCAATATCAATATATAGGTTATAAATTAAAATTATTCACTAGCATATTATTGGCAAAATAATAAAGTGTATTTTACTGTGTATTTGTGTGTATTTGTGTCTGATTCTGCATTGGTTTATTTCTTATAATAATATGAAAATATAGATGCTTTTTAAAATCGTGAGGCGGCCTAGGATAGAGCCAAAGTGGACAATATCTACTAGCGGTGGATTTTGATCGTTACAAATAGTATCAATACCAGACACTTGGGCAGTGTGTCTAGGTCCTAATGAGGATGCTAGCCTCCCAAAGGGATCGCATTTCTTACGAGGGTGAGGAAACATCTACTTAGTATTAGAGCTAGACATCGGGACGGAGTGCCATCATCCTAGTGAGGATGCTAGTACCAAAGGGACTGGATTTTTTATAAGGGTGGGGAAGCCTATACTCGATATTAGAGTCAAACACCGAAGTAGCGTGCCAGCGTCCTAGCAAAGACGTTGGACCGTCAAGGGGACCGCATTTCTTATAAGGGTGTGGAAACCTCTCATTCGTATCAGAGCCAAACATCGATGTGTGTATCGCATCCCGGTGAAGCGTACTCTTTATGTGTGAGCTTTTAGTATTTTAATTTGTGAGCATAGGATTAAAAAGTTTCATAATTTATTAAGTTTATGTATAATGCTTCTAACTTTTTAATTATGTACTCAAAAAGTTTATAATATATCAGTTTATTTAAAAATTAATAAATTCATTAAATATCTATTAAAATTCATGAGTAAAACCGGTAGAATTAATTAATTATTATTAAGAGATTTGAACCTAGTCTTTGTGTGGCTCGGTGTAAGGTAGGCGGGGGAGAGCTGGAGAGAAGGGCGAGGCCGCGGGAGGGTTGCAGCAGGGGAAGCAGAACAGGCGATCAAGCCATGGGAGATGATGCTTATACCAGATACGCCGCCTCCGGCGATAGAGGTACTTTTCTCTTTTTGAGCCCTAGCTCAATGACCTCCTGTATTTTTCTTTTTCAATCCACTCGATATCGGCACGAACTTGCATTGTTTAGAATTGGAGTCACATTTGCGTTAGGTGTTCACAGATTGTACTGTTTTGGCTGGAAGAATCTTGCGATTATGGAATGAAAATTAACTCGATCAACTGAATCATCTTAAGAAAAATAATAAGAAATGAAAAGAAGCGTGTGGCCAGTTTCACTTGTACTAGGAGTGATGTCATTTTACGAAGCTGAACGATCAGTTTTCTTGGACTTGATGCATTTGGAGGATGTTTGGATGAGGAGCCATGGAGTTAATCATGTTCGTTGCTGCTCGCACTGATCGATGATGACTATAGTATGTTAATTTGCTAGGTATTTTTGTATAGACGACGTAGCGGCAGCGTGTTGAGTCATTGATAGGAGGCAATTTCAAAGTCAGCTTCCTCTCTGCTTTGTGTTGGCTCACTGCTTCATTTGAGATTTACGAAAAAACTTCGCAAATTCTCTGTTTCAATATAATCATTCTATATAAAATTTCTCTCCTCATTGTTTTTTCATGATAATATGTAATCTGTAAACATAACTAATTTTTTGAGTCTAGCTTGAATGTCTTTGGCGCTAAATGATTGGCACTTGATCAGTCAGTCTGCGTGCAAACATCATACTTGAAACTGACGTCCATTGTTGGCACTTGCAGCTGGAAGTGTAGCGAGGTCTGGCCTTTCAAATTACTCTGAAGCACCTCCTTTAACATCTTACCCCAATTCGACCTCCATTGATCCATGGCGCATCCCTCCTGATTATTTGCAGAAAGAAGTAAGAATTTCATCTTAGTACAGAACATATTTGCTTTATGAGAGTGCTTTACTTGACTTGTAGCTACAGACAGATTCATCAGGACCTGGTACTTATGGATATACTGACGTAGGAGGCATTAGAAATTATCCAGAACCAGTTATTGGCGGTGTGACATCTGGAGTGAGTGCAACAGGCAACACATCTCCTTTTCATGATGCACAAGCAAGGCAAAGACATGATATTGCAGTGGGCAGTAGTCCAGGGTTGATGGCTATGGCTGACACAGGTCACGAAAAAGCCAATTCTCTTGGTCTCAGAAATCCTGAACGTGTTCCAATTTCAGCTCAGGAATCAAACATTCTTTTCGTTGATGGACTTCCTACAGATTGTACTAGAAGGGAAGTTGGTCGTATCCTTGCACCTTATGCACTTGTCTTTTTTTTTTTTTTTTTTTTTTTT
>NW_019648662.1:0-2284 GCF_002806865.2 Cucurbita pepo subsp. pepo
TTTATTGCAATTTCATAGTATAAAAATTTCAAAATTATTAGTTTTATTTTGAAGAATATATTATGACAAACTGTTTAAGTAATAATTTAAAGGATGGTTGTAATTTATGTTTAGAGCCTCATAATTAATTATTTGATTTTTATAATAACCAGATAATTGCCCTTCAATGAAAAATCTAAAGTTATTGAGGTAATCTTAGACAGTATATTTAAGAAATAACTTAAGGGTCTATTGTATATGCATCAGAGGATGTGATATAATTTACTAGGTAATTATTACATGTGGAGATACGTGAATAGGTATCCTATATAATTAATTTGTATAAGACTGTACCATGAAATATTTAATTAATATTTATAAATTCATTAATTGAGAAAATTAATGTTTCACTAATTATATGCAGACTCAATCTTAAATTTAAGTGTGTTATGAACTCTTACATGTGAGAGTTTTTTTTCCTTAGAAATTTGCTAGTGAGTAATTAAGTCTACCATTTTAAGGAGTTGACCAAATAAGGAGCTAAAACATAATTTCACGAGATAGAATTCGCTCACTTTTATATAGAGGTAAGTAGATGAGTAGTTACTTGAAGTGTTAATTTCGAGACTTGACTTTATCGATGAAATTTTAAATAAATATTAAAAAAAATTGAAGGGACAAATAAAATAAATATATAATTGTTTAGAATTAAAAATAATATATATTGTTAAAAGCAAGAGGGGAATCTCTTGGACTTTGTTGACCGAAGTGATGGAGTTAATTGCAAATGAAGTTTGAATGGTTCAAACATCATCGAACATACGAGTGAGTTTAAGTTGACTGACCATTTTAAATTAAATTTTATAAAGTTTCATTTTTACTTTGAAATTTATTCTAAAAATAACACTTTTCAATTTTAAAATTGTCAATATATATATATATATATATATATATATATATATATATATATATATATATATATATAGGGAACGTAGACAATAAAAGATGAAAGTTAGAGACAAAAATAGAATTTACAAAAAATAAAAGACTAATTAAAATAATTGAAAAAAATTTGGAGAACAAAGGATATTTTTAACATTAAAAAAAAAAAAAAAAAAANAAAAAAAAAAAGCATAGAAAGATGCTAAGATCCATACCTACGGGCCGCCATTGTCACTGAACGTATCGAAACTCCTCTTTCAATCTTCATTGATTCTCTCGCTCCACCAGCTGTAGCCTCGTCAACCTCCATCCCAATCCCCCATTTTAATACTCTACCCCTCTCTACGCTACAATTTGCCCTAATTTTTCACTTCGGCATTTCATCGAACACCTTGTGCGCACATCGCTATGGCCGAGCAGAGTCCACGACCGAAGTCATCGGAGATCCAGAACGCACCGCCGCCGAGGTCTGGCAGCGGCCGGATCACGTCGACGACGAGGTCGGCCAGCGGCGGAAGCCGGAAGGATACGCCGGATTTTCACAGCATGGCGGCGAAGCTGGAGAGGGCGAAGGAGGTGTATAGGGCGTACGAAGGGCATGGGGAAAAGCCGTCGATTATGGAGATGGCGGGATGGTGTTTCTATGAACTGTGCTCGTTGTCTGTGTTGACGGTGTTGATTCCGGTTGTGTTTCCGTTGATTATCAGCCAGATTAGTGGGGCTGCGACGGAGCCGCCGCAGGGATGGTTTAAGAGCGTTATGGGCTTCGATTGCGCTCCAGGAGAAATGCAGCTGTAAGTTCGTAGGTAAAAATTAGTATTACTTATAATTATATAAAAAATTAAAATGATTTTTACCCTTTATTTTATTTTTAAAATATATTGTAAAAATCGTTATATGATAATTTTTATCAGTTATCATATTNTAAACTCCAACACTGAACTAGAAAGTAAACTCCGATGAATTTTCCGGTGAGACATCCTGAAACACGCAAACTACCGATAGAAACAGAGAAAAAATACTTGAGGAAAAAGAATTTCGAAGTAAAATAGAGCAGAACGCCAAAGAAAACGAGAAAGAAACTTCACGAGAAATTACATTTCGAGAAGGAAGTGGAAGAACCGCAGCCGGAATGGTAGAGCTAGAGACAAAATTCGCGTTGGAGAAATACATTTCTCCTCGATCGGAAGCCTTGCCTGAGGAATGAAGCACACTTCGAAGTGAAAAAGAAAAACAAGAGAGAGAGAATATTGATGATTGATGTTCTTTCCTCCAAACGAGAGGCCCGAATGGAATCATACAAATCTTCCATTTCACTTATTTATATATATATATATATATATATATTTTTTTTTTTTTTTAA
>NW_019648663.1:0-2282 GCF_002806865.2 Cucurbita pepo subsp. pepo
GTCGGCTAGGATCTCCTCTACTTCTTTGGTTTCTTTTTGTTGCAGATCGATGCTCGGTCTCGTGATTGCATTTCGTTGGTCGTCGTCTGGGTCAGGGTGGTAGGGCTTCAAGTTGCTCACATGAATTACTGGGTGGATTTTCATCCATGCAGGTAATGCAACTCGGTAGGAGGTAGCCCCGATCTTTTTAAGGACTTCAACCGAACCTTCATATTTTCGAACTAGTCTCTGGTCCTTTCGGCTGCGAAATCTGATCTGTTTTGGTTTCAGCTTGATGAGAACTTGATCTCCCGCTCGAAATTGAAGGGGGCGACGCTTCTTGTCTGCCCACTTTTTCATATGCTTGGAAGCCTTCTCTAAATATGCCCGGGCTATATCTGTTGTCTGCTTCCATTCTCTTATGAAGTTTTGAGCTTGAGGGTTTTTTCCTGCATAAGGATGATCAATAATATGGGGTAAGGCCGGTTGTCATCGACTTACAATTTCGAAGGGACTCTTTCCCGTAGACGAGCTTGTCTGACAATTGAAGCAAAATTGGACGACATCTAATAGTTGTATCCAGTTTTTCTGGCGAGCGTCGAGAAGTGACGTAAGTATTCTTCGAACAAGCAATTGAACCGTTCTGTCTGTCCATCGGTTTGAGGGTGATAGCTCGAGGAGAAGTTCAAGGTTGTTCCCAAGAAGGCGAATAACTCAGTCCAGAATGTTCCAATGAATCTGCCATCCCTATCGCTGATGATGCTCGACAGAATGCCCCATAACTTTACAACGTGTTTGAAAAATAGTTGGGCTGTGAGTTCAGCCGAGCATAATTTGGGCGTGGGAATGAACGTTGCATATTTTGAGAATCGGTCTACGATAACCAAGATGGCGTCATATTTCCCGACTTTTGGGAGGTGTGTTATGAAGTCCAGAGACACTTTCCCAGGGTCTTGTTGGCACGGGCAGAGGTTCCAAGAGTCTTGAGACTTTGGCTTTCTCGACTTTGTCCTGTTTACAGATGAGGCACGTCTTGGTGTATTGCATGATGTCGTCTCGCATGTTTGGCCAGAAGTACCCCTTTTTTATTAGGGCGTTTGTTCTTTGCCACCCCGGGTGTCCGGCCCATAAGGTATCATGACATTCCTGCATGAGCTTCTTCCTCAGTTCTCCCATTCTTGGGACATACAATCTGTTTCCTTTTGTCATTAGGAGGTCTCCCTCAACCCAAAACTGTCGTGTTTTCCCAGGTTTAGCTAATTCGATGACGGCTTTGGACGATGGGTCTTTATGCAGGTGTTCTTTGATGATGTCGCGTATCGATCTTACTAGAGTGGATATGGGCTAACATGCACAGGGCCGCATGTTCACCCTTTCGACTCAGTGCGTCGGCTGCTTGATTACTTTTCCCTGCTTTGTGTTCGAACTTGAAGTCGAATTCGGCCAACACTTCCTGCTACCAGGCTTGTTTTGCCATCAATTTTGGTTGATCGAAGAAGTGGAAAATGGCGCTATTATCCGTCTTCACCACGAACTGTGTATCTCCGTTCGGCATCGTTGAGCTTTCGACTTTCGTAAGCGATGGGGTGGCCTTCCTGAATAAGGACCCCACCTAGGGCAAAGTCGGAAGCATCTGTTTCTAGTTCAAATGGTTTTGTAACATCTACCAACCCGAGGACAGGACCCCTCGTCATGGTTGTTTTCAGATCCTCAAAGGCCATTTGACAATTATCTGACCACGACCAAGGGTGGTCTTTCTTCAACAGCTCTGTCAATGGGGCGGCTCGTCGTGAAAACCCTTCGACGAACCGCCTATAGTAGTTGGCTAATCCTAAGAAGGACCGCACATCGGATACGGAAGTAGGAACCTTCCATTCTTGTATAGCTTTTATCTTGTCGCTATCCATGCTAATCTGTCCACATTTGATGACATGTCCAAGGAAATTGATGCATGTTTGTGCGAAGGCACATTTTTCTTTCTTGACATACAGTTGGTTCTGCCGCAGCTTGTCGAACACCAGCTTCAAGTGCACTTTGTGTTCCTCCAGGGTTGTGCTGTAGACAACTATGTCATCGAGGTATACTATGACGAACTGATCCAAGTATTCATAGAAAACTTGGTTCATCAACGTGCAGAAAGTAGCTGGGGCGTTTGTCAAGCCAAAGGGCATTACTAGGAATTCGAAGGCCCCATATCTTGTTACACACGTCATTTTGGGATCGTCTCCTTCGGCAATACGTACTTGGTAATACCCTGATCACTGTTAAATAAAAGCCATTCCTTATTTAGTTAGGTCTGAATT
>NW_019648664.1:0-2280 GCF_002806865.2 Cucurbita pepo subsp. pepo
TTAAAATAACCCACTATATGAGCTCCGCTGCCAATCAAATTATAATACTGAGAATATTATAGTATGTTGAAGTTAGATATGAAATTTGGTGGTCATTGGATAAGGATAAGTAGGTAAACAAAGAAACGGTGTAAAATGACCATAATGCCCCTAAGGTAATTTACCTTCGGTTCATGACCTAGATGACCTTCAAATGCTATAAAATTCATCAGTAGATCTTATTTTATTAAGTGTTATATGAATCCTTATCCCAGGGGTTATATAAGGTAATGAAGTTTGGGAGTTATTGGAAAACTTTAGTTAGTGAAACCAAGATATAGGAGAAAATGCTCAACACGATCCATATGACCTTTGCCATGAATTACGATGTTTATAAGTTTTGTAGTCAATGTTACCCATGTTTGCTGCACACAAAAAAGATAGGGATGTTAAATTTTTAAGTCACTCTTGGAAAGTATGGTGGATAAATTGGATATCAAATTATTGTTTTCAACTGCATGTCATCCTCAGACTCATGAGCAAACTGAGGTGGTTAATAAAATATTAGGAGCATTGCTTAGGGCTATTATTTATAAGAATATTAAGTCATAAATTGGGTAACAAATTATTGTTTTCAACTACATGTCATCTTCACATTAATGAGCAAACTGAGGTGGTTAATAGAAGATTAGGAGCATTGCTTAGGGCTATTATTTGTAAGAATATTAAGTCTTAGGACGAATGTTTGCCACTCATTGTTCTCTTTTTGAAGTTGCTTACGGATTTAATCCACATACGCGTCTTGATTTGCTTTCTATTGATTCGAATATTTTTGTGAGTAAAGCAGCCACAAGTAAGGCAAATGGGATCGAAACATTGCATAAAGAGGGGAAGGAGACAATTGAGAAACAAAATTTCAATGTTGCTTCAAGAATTAACAAAGGACGGAATGAAATCATTTTTCAACCCGGTAACTGGGTTTGGATACTTTTTCGCAAGGAGTTTTTCCCATCTCAAAGGAAGACAAAGTTACATCCAAGAGGGGATGACCCTTATCAAGTCCTTGAAAGAATTAATAACAATGCATATAAAATGATCTTCCAGGAGAATTTTCAGCACATTCTACTTTCAATGTTGCTGACTTGAGTACTTTTGATGTAGGTGATGATTTTCTGATTCAAGGACGAATCCTTTTGAAGAGGGGGAAGATGATAAGGATCACGGTGTTCCAAATGTTCCAACTGGACCTATTACACGATCCAAGGCCAAGAAGATTCAACAAGCATTCATTCTTCATATACAAAATTGGATAGGCTCGGATCAACTATTATTTCATGTGTTACAAGCTTATTAGAGAGAGATTGTTTTTTTAAGCTTGTAGCACTATTACACTATTAATTTTTAACATATCTATCCCAAAGGAATGCATGGGCTCTAGTGGCAATGCTGCTTCAACCGTGTGATAGACCATGTGAAGTTAACATGACAATAATAGTAGGTTCTAAAGTACAAAAATATGTGGATAAATTTCATATATTGAGGTGCGGAAAACATATACACACGGGCAACTAAAAATGAAAGATCCACTATAAGGGCATTTGGTCTAGTGGTATGATTTTTTTTTTACAAATTAGGTGGAATGAACAAACAAAAATAATGAGTTTACAATTACCAAACAAAATATCATTTTTCAAATGGAATGAAGACATAAGACCCTTCTAAAAAAGAAAAGTTCAAAAGAAAAATATTAAATACATTTTCAACTAATGCATTTGGTTGAGAGATATTAGGGCCAATATAAGAAAAATATAGCATTAACTAATTTTCATGGACACATATGGATCCTTAGCATACTAAAATGACTTTTGTTATTGGTATCAAACCAATAACAATTCATATCAGCTAAATCTTCCACTTGATAATTAGGCCCGAGAAAGAACTTGAATTTATTTTTATATCTATCAACATGTTTGCTACTTTTTATCTAAAACTTGATCACGAGTTTTTCTTATTTTCATTGTAAAATTATGTATTTCGATGGATATCATTTCTATTTCTAGAATTGAAACCAAAACATGTGGATAAATTTCAAATATTGAGGCGCATAAAAAATATGGACCAGCAACTAAAAATGATAGATCCACTACAAGGCATTTGGTCTAGTGGTATGATTCTCGCTTCGGGTGCAAGATGTGAGTTTGATTCTCAAAATACCCCCAACAATTATATTAAATTGAAGCATGCAATATAATAAGATTTAAAATAGGTTTTTTAAACCTTGAACCAAGAAGTAATTCAAAT
>NW_019648666.1:0-2275 GCF_002806865.2 Cucurbita pepo subsp. pepo
AAAAAAAAAAAAAAAAAAAAAACTTTTCTATTGCTCTCTGTTTCTTTTCTCTCTTGCTCTCTTTTTGCTCGGACTTTACAATAAAATGATTATGTATTATAATTTTTCTAACACTAATAATAGGTATGAGAGGGACGCCCATAACCCTACCATTATTCACAAAAAGACTCTTCGCCTTTTGTTTCACGTGACTTTTCAAATTAACCTCTCCTAACAACTTACTTAAAATTAACTTATTTCCCTGACTTTTCAAATTAACATCTCCTTACAAATTATCTAAAATTAAAATCTATCCTTTTAAGTTTATTCCAACAAAAACTCTCCCATAAACTTAAATGCTATATTCAACGATTCCACCTACGCCGTTTTCGTTTTCTCGAGCTCAGTCATGGTTTCTTCAATTTCCTCCTTGTCCTCGAGTAGCAAACTAAGCTTGTCCTTTTCTGACGAAACATCATTTAGAACTTCTCGAGAACAGCCCATTTGAGAACCAACTTCTTATTTCTCCCGTTCTCAGCCACGCTCGACTCAGACATCATAGCTTTTTTTAGTTTACTCAATTCCCTTCGCAAGTCCACATGACATTTTCCACTACCATTTTTGCCTCCTCCATTTCGACTTTATCACGACTGATTATCTCAATCGTGTGTCGTAAATTCATTGCCTCTTGTTGGACCCGATTCAGATTCACGTCAAATGAGTCTCTCTATTGGGTTAGCATCTCTATATCTTTCTCCTCTCTCACTAGCTCTTCCACCAGACCATCAATCTCCATTAATAAGTCATTCTCTTTCTCCACACCTTCTTCAATTTTCTTCACAAGCTTAGAGATTACCTTCCCATTCTCTTCCTTCTCGTGTTTGAGATGAAAATAACTCTCACTCAGCTCATCCACTTCTTTCTCTAACCTTTCAATCTCCATTTCTATATCTTTCTTTTCTTTTTCAATTTCTACTTTCTCTTTCGAAAGACGCTTGTTCAGGGATTTCAACGNTACAAAATGATTATGGAAGTAATCACCATGCATAACTCTCGAGAGTGGACTTGACAATCTATTAAAAGGAGCTAAAATCCACCACGAAGTTCAACAACTTATTTACTTAATCTCTTAGCCGAACCTTTCTCATTGTTGTTGTTTTTCTCATTGCTTTCTACTTTTGACATTTGACACTGTGCCGAAATTTTAATTAAATAGATTAAACTCACCAACACCCATTTGAATGATACCAAAAACTCACTTAATTCTCGGTAATAAAAGTAACGAAGAAAATAGATTCTCTATGGAACCGATAATTTACTTATCAATTGCTATTTGTGATAGTGAATACTTGACACTTATTCTTTTGAATTTTATACCATTTTATTATTTACACCATTTTATTATATACATTCATGAGCGATCAGAGGGTCTCACAACACGAAACACTGGTTCAATAATATGGAGCAACATAATGTTAGAATTTAGTGCAACTTATTGCTAGTTTGAATTAGTGAAGATATTCATAATCAGTTGATATTTGGAGAATATATTAGTTATGAAATATATCTTAGATATTTGTAATCAGTTAATATCTTTAGCTTTATGATTTGATTAGTAGTATATTTTATTTTATTTTCAAGATCTAGTTAGTTTGTATTTTCCTTATTTATAGGTATTAGTTGGTAGCTTGTATCTTATTTAAAGGTTGTGAATCTCAACGAAGATGGAACGTTCGATTCCAATGCTATTTCTCATTCTTAACTCTATATTGTTTACTTGAGTAATAATATTTTCAGATCTTTTCACACTTTTGAGTGGTAGATATGTCCGTTGGTATCAGAGCCAAGTTGGTAGCCAAGAGTTTGATATTATTACTCAACGAGATGAATTGTGGAAATGCTTCTATGGATATAGCTATGGAAAAGCTTGTTGGCATAATTATAATTATTGGAAGTTATGACTGGAAGCTTATCTACAGGGGCAAGATTTGCAGGATTTAATTGAAGGTGATGACACAGATATTCCAGCAGATACTTCACACAATGCTGAATTAGACCGAAAATGAAAGATCAAATGTGGAAAAGTTTTATTTACCTTGCGAACTTTGATTAGCAAGGAGTATATTGTGTTAAAATAAAACTCACTAATTTGTGAAGTAACTATCACCCACACTAATGATAGAACGCTCCGATACCACTTTGTGAAAAATACTACTCGAGTACTTGTGAAGGAGGTTGTCGAGAGAGGAGAGACAAGGAGACAAAGAACACTAATTAAAAAAAAAAAAAAAAAAAA
>NW_019648667.1:0-2274 GCF_002806865.2 Cucurbita pepo subsp. pepo
TTTTTTTTTTTTTTTTTTTTTTTTTTTTTTTTTTTTATACTAATTATATATAAGTTCCTAAAATTTGACTAAATAAACTAAAAAAAAACTTCAAATTTAAACTAAAATTTAAGTAGTTAAATTATTTTTATAATTGAACTAAAGAAAAACAAAATAACAAACAAACAATTAAGTTAATTGTAAAACACATATGGTTCAGTTTGTGTTTTCTCTTCGGCTTTCCTTCAATGTTTTAAAACGCATTACACTAGCACTTATTCTCTTCTTCAAGAGACGTGACACCCTCCAATCCATTTCCTTTGAGGTCCAGCATTGTCGTTGGCACTCGTTCCCTTCTCCAAAGGATGTGGGATCCCCCAATCCACCCCCTTTCGGAGCTTAGCGTCTTCATTAGCACTCGTTTCCTTTGGGGCTTAACCTCCTCACTGGCACACCGTCTCGTGTCCACCTCCCTCTGAGGCTCAATCTCCTCGCTGGCACACCGCCGATACCATTTGTAACTGCTCAAACGTAACACTAGCAGATATTGTCCTCTTTGAACTTTTTCTCTCGAGCTACCCCTCAAAGTTTTAAAACTCGTTTAATAGGGAGTGGTTTCCACACGCTTATAAAGAATATTTCGTTCTCCTCTCCAACCGATGTGAGATCTTACATTAATTACCTCAATCATAATGTTAAAATTAATGGTTGGAACAAAAAATAAATATTATTCGTTTATATATAAAATTTTAATATTATGTGTTCAATGCATTCAGCTGCAAGTAAATTATTTATTTATTTATTTTTTTTCTTTTTAAAGCTAAGATTCCTTTCCAATACAATGGAAAACAATTGAGCTTAGAAATAATATTCTCATTCATCCTTTTTCAAACTGTTCAAAAGTTAGAAGGGATTACAAGTTATACCTCTACACTCTTTTTCTACGCTCCCGTTAAATCATTTGGTTCTTTTGGGGTCGAGAAATGCAATTACATGTAACATGGTTCATGGTGAAACTTACTTTTACGTGATTGTTCTTCGGGCTCTAAATTTCTTTCAAGAATGGTTGGATGCATAGTACTTCACTCTACACACGGTTCATGCACGCACGCACGAACCCAATACGCGAACTTACTACGACCTACTGCATGCTCATATTGCTTAAAACCAATGGAAGGAAAGGATCACATACTATATCATGGTGTACGCGTCCGTATAAAATATACTAGAGAAGTATCCCGTGCTCGAACACAACATGCATGCAGTATTAAAATTTTTCATACCATGTTTTTCATGACATAACCTACCTATGAAACAAAATGGGTATGACATATCTTCATTCTTATCATAGATAAACATCAAGTCTAATAGTTCATAACGTGAACATGGTATCAAAACATACTCGACGTACATACATCACAGGGAGTTTATAAGCATCACATTATACAAGTAATAACACGTAGCTAAACCACACATAGTACGTAATGCCCCAGATCCACCGCTAGCACCCTCCTTGGGGGAACAGCGAGAAGGCTGGCACAGCGTCCAGTGTCTGGCGCTAATACCATTTGTAACGGCTCAGATCCACCGCTAACAGATATTGTCCTCTTTGGGCTTTCCCTTTCGGGCTTCCACTCAAGGCTTTAAAACGCATATGCTAGGGGAAGGTTTGTTCTCCTCCCCAACCAATGTGGGACATCACATAGTACGTGTTATTCGTACAACATACAATTCATCCAACCTAACCCGAAACCGTTCCAACAATAAGTTCACATACTTGTAGGTTTACAAAGTCACTATTTTCCTTTGTAATAGTTCCAACAATAAGTCATATCTATGCATCTAGCTCTATAACGTCAGAAATTTTCAAAATAATTTCATCTGGTTCACTTTGAGCATACGCTTTCATGTGAGATAATGTGTAACGACCCACGCTTTGAGCTTCCCCTCAAAGCTTTAAAACGCGTCTACTAGGAAAAGATTTCTACACCCTTATAAAAGGTGTTTCGTGTAGACTCGAACAGTAGTAAAATATTGTTTTCTTGTCGTAATAAAAATAAGAAATATACCTTCTTTTTTTCTTTTTATTTTTTTAAACTAAAGTTTAAGTTTGGTCATTAACCATTATTAACAAACTAAATAAGATAGAAAATAAAGTTTGGTGGAAAAATAGATACCAATCTTAATATAATATATAGATTTAATGCAGTGATTATTCCATGCCATTAATTAATTTATTAGANTATTTCGACTAAGGCCAACCAAGTAAGTGGCCTTACTATACGATAGGCTAAA
>NW_019648668.1:0-2269 GCF_002806865.2 Cucurbita pepo subsp. pepo
GATTGAGTTAAGGAGAATGAAGAGGAAAGGTGCGAAGCAAGTAGTGAGACCTTGTTTACCAGTCCAGAAGGAAAAGGAAAGAAAAAGAGCTTGGCCATGAGACCGGAGAGGAGTGAAGTTCGTTCACTATCAGTAATGAATCTTTCTTTCTTTCAATTGAGAATTCTAACAAAGAAGGAGAGAAGATGAAGATTGAGTTCAAGAAGGGAGCAAAGCAAGTAGCTTTACTGAGTTAGTAGTTAGTTAAAGAAGGCAAGGGAATAAAGGAGAAAAGGGGAAGGAAGGCAATTCCATTCTGAGCTGAGACCGAGGTTACAAAAGAGGTTCAAGAAATAGGTGAAGGAGAGAGAGGTTCAGGAAAGAACTACTTTTACACCTCCTTTAATAAGGCGAGCAAGGTCATAGAGTCTTTGGTTCCGGCAATAGAATAGTTTTCGCTTAAATTTACTCTCATGTAAAGGTGAACAAGAATGAATCAAGAGAAGAGTCTTGACTTCCAAATTACCTTGTGAAAGAGTGAAAGAAGTCCAATGAATCCCCCTGATTAATTGACTCGGCTGGAAAGGTTCAATAGTTCAGGATCAAGATCAGAGAAAGAAGCCGGCTGAGGGGAAGGGGCGGGAGCCCGAGCAAGCAAGCCAGCCAGCCAATTCCTTCCGTTCCAAACCAGCAAGAAAGAAAGGAGAAGAGAAAGAATGAATCGGATTCCATAGGCGAGTTCAGGATCATGAATATGCTTTACCTTCTTTATCAAGAATAGTTCAAGAATAAAGAGGGACAGGAAGAAGCCACATTCTCTTCCAGCCTTTTGATTTGACCTTGTGTTTGAGGGTTCAGGGACAGTCAGTGAATCAGATTTGCTTCTTTACCTCTTGAATAACTCATAATCTCAAGAAAGAGAAAGATCAGTTAAAGACAATTAGGGAAAGAACAGAGAAGAGATAGACAATGAATAGGTTCAGTAGCTAATGAAGGAGTTTACCTCGTTTATAGTCTTTGAATAAAGAAAGAGAAGCCCGAGGTTCAGTAGCTCAGGTCATAGAGGCGGTTCCGGTTCTAGTTCCTTCTTTCATTCATTTACTTGACAGGAATATCTGATTCTTCTTTCTCAATAGGTTACGAATTTCATTAAGGGAAATAAATAGAGGGAATATTGGTTCAGGTTAAGGTTCAGTAGTTATTGATCATTCCTCTTGTCTTGCTTTCTCTGATTCTGATTCATGTTCCGGTTTTGGTTCCGGTTTTGGTTCCTTCTTTAATGAATTGACTCTCCTGGAATATCTTCTTCTTCTTTCTACTATTTTTAATTGTAACAAACAGACTGATAGGGGAAGGAGCAAACAAACTGATAGGTGCAGGAGTTCAGTTCACTCTCATTCATCTTTAGTTTCGTCTAGCAGCTAAGCTAATTCATTTCTTCTTGTTTCGGCTTGACTTCCTATTTCGGAGAATGAATCGAGCGAGAGTTGAGTCTTTCAACACTTGATTAATAAGGAGAAAGAGAAGAGTTCAGTCTTGACTTCCAAATTACCTCGTAAGAATAAAGAGGAGAAAGAACCAACTAGTTTAGAGCCGAAGGAGAGACGCAGTGAGACCAATAAGTGAAGGAGAAAGAATAAATAGGTTCTGGTTCCGGTGAAGGTGAGGTAGTTCACGATCATGAATCCTTCTTCTGAAAGAAACTCCTTTTCCTCCCCTTTACAGTCGAGCAAATTCGCGCCTCTTCTCGTGGAGCTGCTTCGCTCTGTTAGAAAACACTCATACAACTAAGAGAGGCAATAAACCAACTTACTCATTATTCAACTTGTTACACAATACATATATAGACAGAATAGTCACACTAACCGCTAATAACTACCCTTAACAGCTAATAACTTCCCTCAACTGACATAATTTGAAATACAAATAGTAAATACAAATGAATTATGGTTAATACAAGATTAAATAAACTAACACGCTGCTCTCCTGTAAAGGATTTCATTCATCTTGTCGTGCTTTAGTCTTTCCTTTCTCTTTGGCTTTTACCTATTTACCGATGGAAAGTCTCATTAATCTGTCGGTTCGTCTTTTGTTACAGTGAAAGAATAGAATAAAGAACCATAACTGATGGTCATAGAGGGGTAGGCAATGAAATTGTGAAACCGAGTTGTAGAGGTTCAGGAGTGAGATCAATAGAATTATAATAGATAGGTTGGTTGAGTCGTTAGAATAGGTGGTTGGTTGAGACGTTAGAATAGGTTGGTTGAGTCTCATTCATAAGGAGTGTTTA
>NW_019648669.1:0-2261 GCF_002806865.2 Cucurbita pepo subsp. pepo
GAATAGGTTTGTTTGATCAATGATGTTTAAAAATTGGGTCCTCAAGTCATTTAGTTTTGAAAAATAGGTTAAAAAATGTATGCTAATTTTTTTGTTTTAATTTATGCCCAAAACATCTCAATATATCATTTATTATTTAATAATAGTTTTGGTTATATTTATTTGCAATGTTAAGTTATCTAGGTAATAAAAATGGAAGGTTATTATGAGTATAATCATATGTGATTGAGATACAAAATAATATTGTTCTAATATATCAATAACCTAAATAGCCTATGCTATATATATATATATATATGATTGAGTGTCTTATCTTGATAACACTATTGATACGGCTTAATTTATAAAAATTATCAATATTTGGGTTTAAATTGTTCACGTAGAGACATATATGAGTGAGAGTATCATATACAATAAGTTTAAATAAGACTTGATCACAAAAAATTTAATCCTTCTTTATAAATCATTTAATTAAGAAAATTAGTATTGGAAACTATAATCATATGCCACTTGATCTTAATGTTAAGTGAGTTATGAACTCCTCATGTGAGGACTGGTCTTTTGATTTATATGGAGGAAAATGACTTTAGTAGCCGATTCGATAAATCTACCAGTTTGGAGACGATCTTATTTCTTGAACAATGGACTTCACCCTTTCACTTAAAAGACTTAGTTTATGATTGGATTATAAACAAATTGTTCGTTCTAGCTTTACAACAAGTATAATTTGTTCCATAAAAATAAGAAGCCTAGAGATTTGTCCTTCAGTAAAACAATTATTAACATGTATTAATATGAACCAAAAGACATCAATCATACAATATACTTCAAAAACATGTTGTTGAAATTATCAAAAGATATTTTAATTCATGCCACATTGAGGAAAAATGAAGTTTCATTGTTATAAATTTTGGGTTAGGGTAATTTATAGTTATTGTATTTCATTAATATATTTTAGGATTTTTTTATTTACTTTAGGTTATATTTACATAACGGTTAATTATGACCATAAAGTATGAATGTTACAACTCTTAGAATGTATTTAAATGTTTCATTTTGAGGCTATATAAACCCATGTATTTTGTATTTGTAAGAAGACTGGGAAAATACAGTAAAAAAAGCATTTGACTAAGTTTCTTTGCAATTCTATATAGTTTAGGTTGCATGTAGAATCATTCAAGCTGGACATGATCCATCTTGCTTGTGGAGTGATTCGAATCTCAAATAAGTGTTCTTGCGTTGAGATGTTTGATCAACAAGAATCATTCAAGCTAGACATGATCAATCTTGCTTGTGGAGTGATTCGAATCTCAAACAATTTTCTTGTCTTGAGATATTCGTTCAACAAGGTAATTCGAATCTTACTTCCCTTGTAGTGATTCCTTATCACATATGTTTGTCATAAGTTTTAACCATAAAATTAAAAATTAAAAATAAAAAAAATAAAAAATAAAAAATAAAAAAATCTATAAGAGCAACCACTCTAATAACAATTTGAACAATGAAGTGCATTCAACTTCTAATCAATTAATCAATTTTGAAATGGAAGAAAGTGATACAAAAATAATCTAAAATGATTGAAAATAAATATCTTTAGAACATACAAAAGCTAAATTCTTTCTTATATGACATATCTTTCGAGTAATAAGAGCAATTCGATAAATAATCCCCAAACCATTATTCTCGAAGTAGAATTTATACAAAAGACAAACACTTAAAAATAATTTTTTAAGTAAAAAATAATAAAAAGGAAGTCAAGCTAGGTTGCCAACCAATTAAACCCAAAAGGATAGGGTTCAAGATTAAGTAATAAAAGGAAGTCAAGCTCACTAGGTTTGGACCGGTCACCTTGATGCCAAAGCCCTACGCCAAGCTTGCTCGGTGTCAAGCTTTCTTGATGGTCTTTTCCAAAAATCAATCAAGTGATAAGATAATCTTATAAAACGAGAGTTTGATATAGGCGATCCTATAGACTGCTTAGGTTATTACTTGAACACGATTCTCTTGTATGTCAACCACATACTATTCCAGATTACATTAATAACCTTGGATTTTCATACCATGGATACAATTAAATTACAAAAAAAATAATAAAAGTTATTATTAAAAAACTAAATAATTAATTACGAAGCTTTACGGCATAAATCCCAACATCTGTTAGATATATTCGACCTGAAACATCAACACTTGTGTCCGAAATTTCAAGTTATTTACAAATGGGAAAAAGGCTTGGGATACAAAAGAATTCAAAATCAACCCAA
>NW_019648670.1:0-2257 GCF_002806865.2 Cucurbita pepo subsp. pepo
AATGTTAATAATAAAAGTAATAATAATTAAAAAAAAAAAAAGCTTAGATTTATTTTTTTGTTTAAAAAATTAATAGTGAGTATTATTAGTGTTATTATTTTGTTTGTTCGAGAAAAGGGCTGGTTGGTAACTTAACTCATAGCTAACTTGGACCAACCATACTATATATTTCTTTTTGTAAATTATTTTATATATGGCTAAATTAATAAAAATATTCGTAAAATTTATATTTTTATCCTTAATATACGTTAATTATTAGAAATTGAAAAAAAAATTAGGAACAAATTTTATATAAATATAATTTTAAATTTACGAATATATAATATTTATAAAAAAAGAGTTGAAAAAATTTGGATATTTATGTGAATAGTAAAAATTAAATAATATATAAATATAATATTGTGAAATTGAAAGGTGGGATTAGAATGACACCGAATTGATTTAATTTTGTAATTTTCTCCTCTAGCGACAGACAATTACTAGCTGGAAAATGGGCAATATTATATTTTTAGGCAAGAAAAGAGTGGGAGCCTTTTGAACCGTGTCGGTCAGCTTCCCGAATTATTCTTTATTCATTAATTCACCCGTATCTGACCTGGAATTATAGCCCAAAAATAACACCATTTTTTTCCTTAAAATTTTCAATTATTTGGGTATTTTAATTTTTTTTTGGCAAATAAATAATTGACCAATTAAATATTTTTTTAAATTTAGGGTTTCATTAAAAATAAAATTCAATTTTACGTATAATAGTTTAATTAGATTTAATTTTAAAAAATAAATAAAGGAAAATTGATGGACTAAATAGACGGAATAAATAAAAATTTGAAGACCCAAATAGATGATTAGGGGGGCGTTTGTAAAATTTAGTTGGGCTTTAATTGGTTTAGCCCACAAGCAACGGCCCAAATAGATTTATTTGCCGGCCCAATCTCTGTTCAGGCCCAAGTTCAACCTACGGCTCCTATTCCATTTTGCACGCAAATTAGACCCTAATTCTAATTTTATGCTTCAATCCATAAAACAAGTCCAATCCCATCTCCAACTAAGACCACTCGGTGACTCCAAATTCCCGAATGATTTACTTGTTTAGCTTATCGCTTATTTGAATGTGTACAGCTCGAGCGAGCAAATGGTTAGCAGGGCCGAGCATAAAAACCTGAAAAAGGTGTTTAGCTCCATGAGAAATTTCCGTGTGGATCGTTTTTTAGTATTCTATTTCATTTTTCAGTTGGATTAGTGCTTGATTCCATATGAAATACAAAGCTTATAGCTCTGTCAACAAAATCGACTCGAGTTGATCTCGTAAAGCTTGGAAGTATTGAAATAACAATTAAATTCAGAACCAAACAAAAGGGAAACGTCAAATCAGAGAGCCATAGCCCATTGGCTGAAGTACCTTATTCCCAATTAACACAAAATGCCCACACCAAAGAAGATGGCCACTACTGCACATGTTTTATTTATTTATTTTTAGAATTAATATCTTTATTTTGTCGTTCTATAAATAATTATATTATTTATAACGGTTGAAATAAATAATAAGATGTCTAAGAATCAAATAATTATATTTCGTGAGATATAAATAAAATTTTTATATAAATTTATAACACGTGCTTCCAATAATTTTATCACATGGATTTTAAATAAATATTTTTTTATTAAATCAAATTATTAATAATAATTTAATTATTATACTAAAAAAAAAAAGAAATTAGGAGTGTAAAACAGTGATAATACTGTTTGGTCATTATATTCGCTGGACAGAAGGGCGTGCATTGTACCCATGGCTTCTAGGGACCAACAAATCGCAACATTTTTTCAATTAATTTTTAAATTAAAATATAAATTTAATCATTCAATTTTTATATGTTTATTTATTTAGTCTACAAATTAAAATAAAAAATATATTAATAGGTGGTTAAAAATCTATTTGATTCATATTTAGTATTTTAAAACTTGAAGATCTTAAATAGATGTTAATTTTTTAATTTTTGAATATGATAGAAATATATTAAATATAATTATTATTTAATAACAACATTTTTTAAATTAGATTTGCTAATTTTACATTTAAAATAAATTGGGATAATTTTTATAAGATTCAACCTTTTATTTATTTATTTATATATTATTTTTATTAATAATCGACGATAAATAGAATCCAAATCAATATGAACCAAAAAAAAAAAAAAAGCGAAAAAAGTATTGAAGACTAAAACAATGAGGCTGCAGAAATAGAGAGGGAAAGAAAAGG
>NW_019648671.1:0-2254 GCF_002806865.2 Cucurbita pepo subsp. pepo
TACTAGAGAATCTGAGAACGATGTCCATAATATGATGAGAATTATGAGTTAGAAACGATGTCGGGGTCACACCTCGAGGACCTACTAGGTATAGGTCCATGATGACGATTAAAGGGACTAGTAGAACATTTAAACAATATACCTATGAAACCTATGAACGAACTATGAGAACTAACGACCCAAGTAGGGCTACGAAAAGAGAAACATACAATTTTCTTACCATGAACCTAAGTTGAGCTTAGGTGAACCAATTTAACATAGGGTACAACCTAGAAAGAGCCGATACTTAGAAACAAACTCCCAAGCATGAATAAGACACCAGACAGACAAACGAATGAACCAATGTTGTAAGACTTAAGAACGAATTAAGAACTACAGACGACAAGTTAGTTATTAAGTATTTTTAAACTCACCCATGCTACTTTAATTCTTTTCAGATGAGGCCTAAATAGAGCGGTCGAGGCAAGGGCGTCCACGAGTTGAGGGGGCTATAGGGGTTGGACTAGATTGATGATGTATTTATGAACTCAAAGTTATTTTGTAAATTATCTGATTTCCCTTCAAATGCTTAAATGTATTTGTTTATTTTAAATTAGTTGTTCAATTGGATGGTTATTAAATGTGCACAAGTTTATTTATTTAAAAAAAATTGCGTCAATCGCCGGTGGACGTGAAAATTCCAGCGACTGTCGAAATTTTCGAATCTCACATGACTACGACCTCGTGGATCGTCTCCAGATGCGTCCCTCCCTCCTCTAGCCTCCAGCCAATGCCTCGAACACTTGCACAGAGGAAGAAAAGAGCAGAAAAACAGAGAGAGAGAGAGAGAGAGAGAGACTTCGTAGTTTTTCTGGCGAGAGAAGCCATACCACCTTCAGAGAAGGAACCCAGACATAGGATTTTTGGAGAACCCAGATCTACCTCCCTCGACGTTCAACAACCACGAAACTTCGTGAGAGAGAGGAGGATAAGCAAACAGAGAGGAAGAGGAAGAGGAAGAAAAAGAACGAAAAAACGACGTTAGGAACCATCGTGCAAAGGAGAGAGAAAACGGCGTCGGAGAATTGCAAAGAGTCGGGTAAGGAAGAAGGATTCGTTGGACTTGGGTCGGACCCGATCCATTCTCACGACCCAAGTCCAGCAGCCCAGCTCGCATGCAAGCCCGTGACTCATCGCCTGTCCAACCTGCAAAAAACCCAATGCCGAATACTATAGCGTCCCAATAGCCCCGTCTGCTTAATATGACACTCATCATCATACAACATGTTTAATATGGAAAATATCACTATATTAAGATAAATGTCATGCAATCATCATACTCATCATAACGCCACAAGTGCATCAAACATATCGTGTACGTCATACATCCAAATGTATAAATTACGTACATTATCATGCATCACAGCTCAAATATCATATTCATACATCATCATATACTAGTATATTACATCATACGATACAACTCATACATCATCATAGCTCATCCATCATAAATTATAACTTATTCAATTTCTACGCTATCTTTTAGCAAGACCACTCGCCTGATTAATTTAAGCGGTTGTCACTAATTTAAAGTTCGATTTTGTCATTTGAAATCCAAGTCTAGGCTCTATGGTGTTATGGTGTACTTTGAAGATTCAGAGAAAGATTCGAGTCTCTATGAAGGGAGGTTGTTCGAGAGTTCCAAAGAAGGAGGCCTCAGGAGCTATTATGCTGTTATAGTGTACTCTATTTGAGAGTATATAAGTGACAAACACTACCTCCATTGGTACGAAGCGTTTTCCTAACAAGCGACAGCCACTAACAGACATTACCTCCATTGGTATGAGGCATTTTCCTAACAACCATACGGTTGTAGTATGTAAAAAGTATGACTCTTGTTGGGACCTATTTTATTTTCTAGGGATGTGTATTACTTTCATACACGTAGTATCTCGACTTGAATCTCAGACCATGACGAAAAAGACAAAAGTACAAAAGTATCAAAATCAATTACAATTTTGTGTTGTTTAGAGTTTATTACTAAATGAGGACTAGGAACCCAATACAAATTCAAACATAATAAAAAGTTCAAAATACACAAAAGATTGTGTAACTTCCAATTGCTCTACCACTCGTCCAACAATCAACGATCATCTAAACAAGAAACTTGGAATTTCGGGAGACTAAACATACTTAGTAAAAAACATACCACTTAGTAACAAACATACTTATAGAGGCTCTCATCGCAAACTTGTCTAGTAAATTACCATGA
>NW_019648672.1:0-2249 GCF_002806865.2 Cucurbita pepo subsp. pepo
AAATCTAAGAAGCACCGAAACCTAGACTTGTTCAAACCAGCCACACCATTCCCTCAGTTCCAGAATTGGCACCAAATCAAAACCCAATAAAAACATAAATTACTGAAAATCAGTAGAACACCGAAAGCATGTATGCTCGAAGTTCCAATCTACGAACACAAGCTTCAATCAAACAGGACTCAGAAAATTTCCAAGATGTCATCCTAAACGAGTAAGCTTTCCAACAATTTCTTTCTTAGTTCCAGAATTAGGTAAACTGTAACACTCGATCAATAGAGATATAGATAGCAATCAAAATAAGCAAAACAAAGAAGACTAGAGAATTTCATTAAGAAAGCAATTTTACCCGACAATTTCTGATTTCTCCAAGTATCTAATTCAACTACTTCTTCAGATGATGCTTCTAGCTTCGAATTACAGAAAGCTCGTTGTTAATTACTCTTTTGCTCCGGGGAGCTGAGAAGGACGAAAGTGAAAGATAACAGTGTGGAGGACGAAGCAGATTTCAGAAGAGAGAATCCTTTCAATACTTCACTTGGTCTGCGACCGGCGGCGAATCGGCTGGGCTCTACTGTAATGGGGAGAGGGAAATTGCCAAGAATAGGATGAAAATTTTAAAGAAGCAAAAATTCGTTCTTCTTCAAAACCCTAATTTTCTGAAAATCTCATCTGCACTCCACGACTGCGCGCGACATGCAATTGCGCGCGCCTAAGCGATCGCAAAAGGCACAACGATTATTTTGACTCAATTAATAAGTCGTCAAAATTATAATTTATAGATAATTTAGATAAATAGTCGAAAATCAATTTAAAAATAAATTAATTGCATTAAAAACATGTAGACAGATAAATTATATATGTTTAGTTGGAAGAAGTTTGATGACTATTTAACTCTGTTATAGTATATTTTGAGACGATTCAGATATAATGTATAGAATAATATATTATTTTAATCTTTTTTTCTTCTCTAATTTAAAATATAATTATAAATGGACAAAATAATAATAATAATAATAATTTATAATGCTCCCAAAANTTCTTATTATGCCTAATAACAACATCTTCAACCTCACCAAACTTCGAAAACATCTCTCTTAATTTCTCTGCAGTATAATCCTCGCCAATCTTCTCCCATGAAACCTTAAGCATCCTCTCTTTGTCCATTGTAGATCCAGGATCACCATCGCTATTCTTTCCAACTCCCCCAGTCTCCTTCTTTGGTGGAAATGTTGTGGGTGCTCCTTTCTTCGCGTGCATAGCTCGAATTCTAGCAATCTCTTCCTTTAGCTTTTTGGCAATTTTTTCTTCCTCTGCTAGTTCTTTTGCAGCAGGGTCGGGAGCAAATGCAGATCGCTCTCTTGCTTCAAGGTCCGTCATCATTTTCTGACGCTTAGAATCACGCTCTGATTGTCGGCGATGCTGCTCACGTTTTACTCTTAGAAGATCATCGAATAATTTCCTTGCCTTCTCATCCTTCAGAATCTCGTAGGATGACTTCAGAATTTGGAAATTAGCATGGGCATTTGGATCATCTGGCCTCTTGTCAGGGTGCAATTCCAAAGCCTTTGCTCTGTATGCTTTAGATATCTCTTTCTCAGAGAGCTTGGATCCTTCCTCACCCGAAGGCAACCCAAGAACAGCATAATGATCGACATCCATGTCTACAAGAATTCAAGAACAACCAACAAATTTCAGACAAACCATAACCAAAAACACCCACATACACATCACAATTAGCAAGACTCAGAAAAGAAAAACTTCAAAATGTGTAAACGAACTTGCAACAAATCTTAAAAAGAAAGATCTTAAGTAGAAATAAACACATAAAAAAGAAAAAAAATTCACCCATATTCCAATCGAAAATAAGCAATTTACACCAAATTACCTCAACTAAAATGTATGATACTACCATATCCACCAAGACTGGATCGACATACCAAACAAATCGAACGGTTATGTGCCTATTGCTCGTAGTCAAAGAATTTCATCATTTGATAAACAGGAAATGTACCGCGCATGATTCAGAGGTACAATTCCAAACCAAGATTGCAACCAAAAGCGTCATATATCATCAAGCCCTCTCAAAGACAAATATTTGTGAACCTCCCATTCAAAGTCCTTATAAATCAATAACTGTTCCTAAATAAATTTGTTCTAATATCCCATCCATGCATTAAAAAAAAAAAAAAAAAAAAAAAAAAAAAAAAAAAAAAAAAAAAAAAAAAAAAAAAAAAAAAAAAAAAAAAAAA
>NW_019648673.1:0-2239 GCF_002806865.2 Cucurbita pepo subsp. pepo
TTTTTTTTTTTTTTTTTTTGCAAGACAAGATGCATAAATAATTCTCAAGTCCTTGTCATCTCTATATAATTCTTTAATATGCTCAAATCCAAGACTTTTTTGTACTAATAGAAGTAAAAAGATTATACCTCCTAGATAATGCATCATCTATCACATTATTCTTACCTTGCTTATATTTAATGACATACGAAAATGTTTCAATAAACTCCACCCACTTTGCATGCCTACGATTCAGTTTGCTTTGACCCTTAAGATACTTCAAGCTTTCATGATTAGAGTGAATCACAAATTCTCTAGGCCATAAGTAGTGTTGCCACACTTACAATGTGCGAACTAAAGCAAACAATTCTTTATCATAGGTAGGATAGTTTGATGCTGCCCCATTTACTTTTTCACTAAAATACATTAAGGATTTTTCATCTTTCATCAAAACAGCATCTATGCCCAAATCACTTGCATCACACTCAATTTCAAAAGTTTTATCAAAGTTAGGCAAGACAAGTAATGGTGCAGTGGTTAATTTCTTCTTAAGCTCATTGAATGTATTCTCTTGCACCCTATTTAATAACAACATTTTTATTCACTAAGTTATTCAATGGTGCAACTGTGGTGCTAAAATCTTTTATAAATCTCCTATAGAAACTAGCTAACCTATGAATATAGAAACTAGCTAACCCATGAAAACTACGAACTTCACTTGCATTTTTTGGTGTTGGCCAATCCTTAATTGCTTTAACTTTCTCTTCATTTACTCCTACTCCATTTTTACCGAGCCAAGAAAGTTAACATTTTCCATTCAAAAGCTAAGAAAGTTAACTTTTTCTCTTCAAAAGCTAAGAAAGTTAACTTTTTCCATGCAAAAACTACCGTTATTAAAATTAGCATAAAGTTTCTCTATTCTAAACGTAATCAAAACTGACTTAACATGCTCCACATGCTCATGCAAAATCTTTGAATAAATTAAAATATTATCAAAATACACAACATGATTTCCTAAATATTCTCTCAAAACGNATTTGAATAAATTAAAATATCATCAAAATACACAACATGATTTCCTAAATATTCTCTCAAAACGTGATTCATTAAGCGCATAAATGTACTAGGAGCATTAGTTAACCCAAAAGGCATAACAAGCTATTCATACAATCCAAACTTAGTTTTGAAAGCGGTTTTTCATTCATCTCCTATATGCATTCTAATTTGATGATATCCAGATTCCAAACAATCATTGTAAATAGACATGAACCATGCAATTCATCAAGTATATCGTCTAGCCTAGGAATAGGATGCCGATACTTTACTGCGATTTCGTTGATGACTCTACAATCCACTCACATGCGCCACGTTCCATCTTTCTTTGACACCAATAAGATTGGTACAGAACATGGATTCAAACTCTCTCATATATATAGCCCTTCTCTCTGAGCTCCTCTGCTTGCCTCTGAATTTCTCAGTTGGGTTGTCTCTATAAGCTGGCCTATTAGGAAGAGTCACCCATGGAATGAAGTCTATTTTATGTTCAAAACATCTAATGCGAGGTAGTCCTTTAGGTACTTCATCTTGGAACACATCCTTAAATTCATGTAAAAGAGGTTGAAACACACTAGGAAAAAACATGTTGTCATCGTTAGAGACCAAACATCCTTCCTTGTACATAAGTACAAAGATGATTGTTGTGAAAACATTCCCTTCTAACCTCTCCAACTCTAGCAAGGAAGGAATTAAGAGGATTAAGCAAGGAAAAGGGTCTTATTAAGTCATTTATAGACCCTAAGAAGTAGTCTTAAGTGTTGGGTTTTATGTCCTAAAACTCATAGTTTGTAAACAAAAACATATTCTATTTTCAATAAAGTTATTATTATTATTTATTCAATAAAGATTGTTATTGAATAAAGTGAACTTTACGATCATTAATCTAAATCCAATAAACTAAGAACACTCTGGCTATAGTATGACTACTTGAATTATATGTAGGGACATAAGAGTAGATCAAGTTCAAGTATATAGTCAAAATGATCTATAGTATAAGGATAAGGCTGAGTACCTTATTCTGGGGACACTATGGATGCGGCTCACTTTTGTATATGATATAAATAATGTGATCACTAAATTGTACATGTGGAGACATGTGAGTGGGGGCGTCCTATGCAATGAGTATTGCATAAGATCGGACCGTGAAGAAAACCACTCTCACTTTATAATGTCGTTTACTGTTGAGACTGATTTTCTTTTCATT
>NW_019648674.1:0-2238 GCF_002806865.2 Cucurbita pepo subsp. pepo
TGGGAAGAAACCCGATGGTGCCGAGAATCGAGGAATGACAAAGTACTCCTTTCTTTACGGGACGCATGGAGTAGCGTATTTCGAAAGAGGGGCCAAGATTCCAATTTCGGACCTTTTGAAATCAGACCCACACTAACATCAGGTAAATAAAATATTCTTGTTTTTTTTTTACAGTAGGTTAGAGTTGGGTTCGATTGTAACCTTCTTTTTGGGTTGGTCAGGTTGACCCAACTAAAAAATGTCACGTAAACTAAACAACATAATTTTGAGGGGTTGGATTCAGTGGTTTGAATTAGTAGGGTTATCGAGTCATATGAATAGGATAGGTTAATTACGATTATAATTTTTTTTTATTTGAGTAACGTACATATTTCATTTGATAATTATAATTTTCTATTAAAAGAAAAATACGAAGGGTTGGTAGGGATCAAACCAAACGTGAGGCTTAGAATCGGTTTAAAATGTGCCCTTTGCTTCTGCTCATACCCTATTAAGACACTCTGCATTCACCACTTTATTCTTCCTCTCCCATTTCTCTACACTGTCTCGTCCATGGCGGCCGCTACATATTTTGCTCCCTCTATCTCAGCCTCCGCTTCTAAAACCCTAAAACAAGCTGCTTCTCTGAAACCTATTTCTCCGTCCAGCTTGGGGTTCTCGTCTTCCTTTTCTTCCTTGGGATCCAATGCTCTCAAGGCTTTTGGAATGAGTGGTTCTAACGCTTCCGGCTCCGCTCTTGGTGCTCGTATGGTCTCCGTTCCTGCGATCAAGCCCTTACCTACGCTTGATTTTGATACATCTGTCTTCAAGAAGGAGAAAGTTAATCTCGCTGGCCATGAGGAGGTTTGTTGCTCGATTTTTGGGTTTTGGATTTGGGGGAAGTGAGTTTTGAGCTGTGGAAGGGGAATGAGTTGTTTTGTGTTATTGTTCTTAAGATTTGTATGTGTGTTCTATCTGGAATCATCTGATTTGGTGGTTTTTTGTGGAGTGTTTCATTTCTTGATGAAATGTTATTTGTTTTGTTTGAAATTGGAATTTGATTGTTCTGTTTCTTGTTTCTTGCGTTATGCTTGCAGTATATAGTGAAGGGTGGTAGAGATCTTTTTCCCCTGCTGCCGGAAGCGTTCAAGGGGATCAAGCAAATTGGTGTCATTGGTTGGGGTTCCCAGGTAATGATGATATCTCATGCTCTGCAATCTTCTATTTGTCATGTTTTGTTTCCTTCAGAACGCACAATTTGGAGCTTCTTTGTTGATGTTAATAGAAGAAATTGGTGTGATATTTTATGATATCAATGAATGTAGAGTGTATATATGGCTCTGATTCATTAAATCTTTTGTAGAAAAGCTCTGTTTCATAATCTACAAGGAACTTCCTTTCTTTTGAGGAAAGAAATTTCTCTAACTCTTTTATCAATCCTTGCATTTGTTCGATCAGGCACCTGCACAAGCTCAGAATTTAAGAGATTCGCTTGCTGAAGCCAAGTCTGATATTGTAGTTAAGGTGATTTTTTTCTGTGTGTACATTTTTTTTCTGTTTGTTGTGTATTATTGGTTAATGAACAATATAAACGTAGAATTTTTTTATGTTGATTGATTTTTGATGATACAGATTGGCCTGAGGAAGGGTTCCCGTTCGTTTGCGGAAGCTCGAGCAGTTGGTTTCTCTGAGGAGAATGGGACTTTGGGTGATATATATGAAACTATTTCGGAAAGTGACCTTGTTATGCTGCTGATTTCTGATTCTGCACAGGTCTGTAGGTCTAATTATCTCAACTTTGTTGCTGCTGGTACTATATTAGACTAAAGTTGAAGTCTGGGGCCTGAGTTCCCATTAAGAGCTTGTGTTTGGAGAGGGGAACGAAGCATTCCTTATAAGGGTGTGGAAACCTCTCCCTAGTTGCGTTTTGAAAACCTTGAGGGGAAACCCGGAAGGGAAAGCCCAAAGAGGACAATATCTACTAGCAGTGGACTTAGACTATTACAAATGGTGTCAGAGAATCAGACACCAGACGGTGTGTTAAGGAAAACACTAATTCTCGAAGAGAATAGATTGTGAGATCTCATATCGATTAGAGAGTTAAGGAGTGTGCCGTGAGCTATCAACTTTTGAGTAATGGGTCTTATGTATTTTTTAAAAAGAATGTAAAATTAGACACAATAATTGATTCAGTATATCCCCCACTTCACACTTTTTATTTTAATTTTCTTTTTTCTTGGGATAAATGCAATGAGTTTA
>NW_019648675.1:0-2231 GCF_002806865.2 Cucurbita pepo subsp. pepo
TAAGGATCGCTGCTGCGGACGTCGCGTACGGCGAGGTTGACGCCGCGAATGACCCGAACCCGAAGAAGACCCAATAAGCTATCCATTAACGAAGATGAAGGTTGGGCTCCCTCTCCGCCGCACTCTGGACTTTTTGGTGAACCTGCCATCTCTCTCTCGAATAAAGTGGTAGAGAAGGATTCAATTTCGCCTTTCTCCGATGGGTTTTCTTTTTCCGGTGGGGAGAAATGAGAAGCAGAAGATTGGGATGATCGAAGATGAGGGAGAGGGATGGAGTATGTACTGCGAGGTGACCGGGAGATCCGGTTGCCAGACTAGAAGACAATTGGATACCATCTAATTAAGGTTGCTTGTTTGTGGACGTTGACTCCACCTAATTTCAACTGTGACCCGTAAATTCTAATTTCTTTTTTAAACACCTTTTTTTTTTTTTTTTATGCCTATACCCTTTTTAGTTTTATGTCGGTATAGTTTTGTTTAAATCACAAATGGACAGGTAATCTATCCTTTTATCACTTTTGATTAGTTAGTCATTTTGATCTGCCAGACGGTCTTGTCTTTAATTATTTTTCTTAAAAATACATGAGAAAAAAAGGTAAAATAATTTCAGAAGCACACCTCACAAATTCTTAGATTCCGAAGATTTTAGACGATGGTGCACGAGTAGGATAAAAGGTAAGGAGTCGATAAAACTTCATAATTTTTGGAGATTTTCGCAATGAGAGAGACGTTAGAGCTCAAGACAAGTGCATGAGTGAGTGATTCTCGAAGAACAAAGCCACTTCACCGGCGTTATTGAATCAAAAGTGTTTGGCTACTGTAATATAACTTTGGTTATATTATAAGTTTTATTTATTTATTTTTAACCGTATTTATATATTTTTTTTAACTCATTAAATATTTATATATATATATAAATAATTGTTTTTGGGCCACTTTATCTATTTATGATCTGGGCTATAATCCACAAGGCGAGTTGGGCTTTTCTGTGTGCATTCCAACCCATCACTCACACTAGCAATTGCCAAGTGGCACCCAATTAATATGTTTTTTTCTTCTTGAAAACAATTAAATAAATAAAAGTAATAATTAATATTTGAATATCTAGTCTGATAGGTTAAATTTGAAAAAATAAAAAATTAATAAATAAGTTGAAAATTAGAATTATCATATTATAAAAAAAATAATATTAATAAAGGAAAGACATATTTTTGAATAAAAACAATATTCTGACATATTATTGAATGCATGCACCAACCAAAACATAGATTGAATAAATTTAATCTTGAAAATTAGTGTTGGAATTTCTAAAAGATAAAAAAAGAGGAACATTCTCCCAACAAAAGAATTGCACTTGAAATACCAATATTGACCCTGGTTTAACACAAGGGTTGTCTGGAATACGCAACAAATACTTGGTTAATTTTGGCATTAAATCACTACATCCTTATCCATTCATATATTAAGCATAGTCAAACTTGTTGACTTTAATTTTTTGGACTTTTTTTAACACGATTTTATTTCTATTTTCTTTCTTAAAATAAGACCATATTCAAATATTTATTATTAATAAATACATATTTTAATTAAAAAAATAACTAAGACTACATGTGAATTAACTTAAAATAAAAATATTTTTTAAATTCATTAAAACTAAAATTATATTTTAACGTGAAAGCTGCAACAATTAAGTTCGTGTTAGGACCACGCTAAACCGTATTATTTATTTATTTATTAGAAAAATTCAAACTCACGTGAGCTCAATAAATAGTCGTATATTAATATAGATGCTATATTCTTATTCTTCATTAGTATATTCAAAACATTATATTAAGTTTTCTAGCAAAACAATTAAACAAATTAATAAGCTACCACTCGAGAGGGAAAGCTAGCGGTTCAAATTCAACCTGAACTATAGAGAAAAAATAAAATATAATTTTTATATCTCAGTCTCATTCAATTTTAGACCTGTAACCGTTTAAGTTCACCATTAGTAGATATTATCCGCTTTGGCTCGTTACGTTGTCAACCTCATTTGTTAGGATTTTATAAAAAATGTTTCATTACTCTCTCCAACCGATGTGGGATCTCACAAGACCGACCTTTAAGAGATAGAAAGATCAGCTCCACTTCGACAATAAAGGATAACATGAACGAAGTAACCATTGTCTCTTTCTTTCCACCGTGAAGTGTAGGAGATGAGAGCACGTTTGGGCGAGCGCATTCGATTC
>NW_019648676.1:0-2230 GCF_002806865.2 Cucurbita pepo subsp. pepo
TATATATATATATATATATATATATATATATATATATATATATATATATTTCTTATAATAATAAATATATTCACTTAATATATATATAAATTAAAAATTAAAGGGGAAATAAATAAAGCAATATTTTCCAAATAATTTATGTACTATTTGCTCCCACATGATGTGAAGGTTGGTGGTGGAAAAAGGAATTTTATTTTTAAATTCTATTTATAATATAATATAATTATAATATAATAATACATTTATGAGGCATATCTTCTTCTCCCTCCACATGATTTCATAATAACAAATGTCCCAATTTATTTGAATTTTTTTTTTTAGTTTTAACTTTTATTGTTTACAATTTTTAATTTTAATCTATATTTGGTTGATGGGTCGATGAAGAAGTCTTATGAAGGATCGGTTTTAACTCAACTAAGTATTCTTTCGAAAATACTGTTCTACCATCGTCAGATGCTAAGAGCAAGAAACATGTTTTAATTTGAATTAAGAAAATAAGACGGTTGAAGAATATAACTTAGAGTTTACTAGATTGACTCGTTTTGATCATGAACCTGTAGATACTGAAGCTAAGAGAGTAGAACGATTTGTTATGAATCTAAGAGAGAGAATTCACGGCACGATAAGAGGCTTAGCTTCATTAGATTATGCATTAGCCTTTCGGACAATTGCACGGTTGGACATGTATATTCCTAGATATGATGTGAGTATAGTAGGGTCATGCCTTAACGATTGCAAGATCACTCTTTGCATCTATATGATGAGATTATTTGAGGGTCGTGCTTTGTGTCAAAGTGTATCATTTAACCTACTCTTCTTGGGGTGTTCGATGATGCAATGTTATCCTTGGTTGAATCATGACACTTGTCTTTCTCGATCTTCACGAGCTCACATAGGCACAAATCACATGTCACCTTCGACCTGTTATCACTTATGAGAGAAACTTACTCGATTCATAATATAGACCCACATATGATGATGGGATAAGTATTGCTAAATATTCTGTAACATGTTGAGGAACAGTCAGCAAACTCAATATGTGGACACAGAGGCAATGGTTGCTGCTTTCCTGCATATCTTTGTCTGGTGGGATAGTGTCAAACCCTGTCAATGTCGTCCTAAATCTTCTCATGTGCTTCATTTTTAAAGAACACAAATCCAATCACTCACTTCTGTATTGAAGAGTGGTCAAGATGATTTGTGGTATGTAAAACTTATGGTCCTCATTTTACAAGTGGTCATCTTCTAAGAGAACCTTACAACATTGTCCTCACTCTCGACGTCGTTGTCGTTGTCTTGACACATTTGAATGACAAAGAGCCTTTATTAACACTTCAAGCCTTACAAAAAAAAGCAGTAATAAAGATTATTAGATTGTTGAAAAGAAATTTAGAAACTTGAATTTGTTATAGTATTGGGAATGATTTGCTTGGTTTCCTTTAAAAAATTTGACAAATCCCCAGATTTTTATGAATCAAAATTGNACTGGACTCCGAAGGAGGGTGGATTGTGATGTCCCAAATTGGTTGTGGAGGAGAACAAAACACCCTTTATACAGGTGTGGGAAACCTTCGCCCAGGAGACGCGTTTTAAAGCCTTGAGGGGAAACCCGAAAAGAAAAGCCCAAAGAGGACAATATCTGCTAGCGATGGATCTGAGTTGTTACAAATTTCAAATCGAGTTTTGGATAATCAATATACGAGTATAATTAATATTATGTAAACAAAAATCGAGAGGAAAGTAAATAAATTTCCGAATTTGGGATGTTCGGTTAGATTAGATTTTGGAGATTATATAGTATATTAAATCAGATATAACCTATAGTTTTATTCACATGCTCCAAAAATAAAATACTAATATTGTGGATCTAAGTAATAAGATAAAGTAACAATTAATAATTAATAATAAAATTTCGGTCGGAGGGTAGAGAGGGAAATAATTAAAGTTGGTCACGTGCGTGGGAAAAATTAAAAAATATATTAAGAATTGTTGCGTTTTTTTAATTTAGTTTCAAGTAATTGTTCAAACATTTAAATATATTTTTTATTTCTTAAATATAATTTCATAAATGAAAAATGAATTAAAAAATAATTAACATATATGCATCACGAGCTCAAATTATAGGAAATAAACCATAGGACATAATGTAACCTTATTTTAGGATTTGTCAAAATGACCCAACAAAAAAAAAAAAAAAAAAAAAAAAAAAAAAAAAAAAAAAAAAAAAAAA
>NW_019648677.1:0-2229 GCF_002806865.2 Cucurbita pepo subsp. pepo
TTTTTTTTTTTTTTTTTTTTTTTTTTTTTTTTTTTTTTTTTTTTTTTTTTTTTTTTTTTGCAGATAGAACGATTATTTTCCTAAGATCTGTTTGGAAAAAGAAAAATTGCTCTACAGTTGGATTTTAGTAAAATCTGTTGAGTTCTTGAAAATATTTGCTGACAAGTGCGTAGGATAACATATATATGCCTGCTTACATTCATACATAATCGGATCAAATTTTTGTTACTAGACCTTTCCTTTGATCTATAAACTATGGAGATGGTTGGTCACTTGGATTTTGTAGATCTGTGTGGAAGGTTAAATATCCTATGGAAGTTGAACTCTTTGGTTAGTGTATATTTTTTGGGAGGGAATTAATGCATATGAAAAGGCTTCATGGAGTCTATAGAAGAATCTTCTTAGTTGTGGGTAGGCCTGTTATGAAATTATGGGATCTTAATTCTTTCTGCTGGCTTCTCTTGAAGTGCTCTGTTAAAGGTTCTCAAATTGTTCTGTTTGTAATAATGCGGCCTGGATTTTTATTTTTTTATTTTTGTATCTATGGCTTGGCAAGTTGGGTGGCTTCTCTACCTGTTGATGTGTGCACTTGATAAACTTTTGTATGATCATTATCAATGAATTTTGTGTTCCTACAAAAAGAAAAAGAAAAAAAAAAAAAAAGAGAGAGAGAGAAGGAAAGAAAATTCAGCTTGTTGGATGTTCTTCCTCTTCTTCCTCATCGTTTTCCTACCTTATCTTATGAAGGTACCATGGGAAGAAGTTCCAGAACTGGTGGCTGGTCGAAGGGTATTACTTCATAAAGGATATGCATATATTGCTATTTATCAGGTAATTTTATGACTATAATGCATATACATATATATTTAATTTCATGTACTTTCTTGATCTTCAAAGGTTATTTTTAATTTTCCTCCATGTATTGCTTAGGTGGTTTCCCTTGTTGCAACACAATTCCGCAGTTACCTATCAAAGGCCTTAAGTCTGACAAACAGGTTGTTAAAGAAAGCTTGAATTGGATTACAGATTTCATTTTCCATCAACTACTTTTCTCATAAATACTTGACTATTGGGATGGACGTTGTGTGATAATTTCGTTTTCTCAAAATTTTCATTTATATTAAGAAGCTTTGGGAGATCTAACCAAGTACATGATGAAAGTTTCATTTTTTAATCTCTATAAGTTATAAATTTTATTGCCAGGAAATGGACATCTACAATAAGAGAACAAGAGAAGGATCGGTTGACCCCTGTGAGTATAATAATAGTGAGACACGTGCATTATAAAGAAACGTTATACTTGTGGTGTTTGACATATTCTAAGTGCTTTACAGATCGTTGAAGCCCTTTGCACAAGCTACCTGGGTCCTGACTACTCACAGGTAGTTTATTTAAGTAGCTACTTTACCACATGATGTAATCTGATCTGGATCTTTGTTGCTCAATATCTCCCCAGCCAACAGAGTATGCTGATATATCAATCAAAGACCTTGAACAAATTGCTAAAAGTTCATTTCCTCTTTGCATGCGGCACCTATTTGATAAGGTTAGAAGACTGGCCACAATGCTTTGCCTAGTTATATTTCTGGAAGTTTTTCTCTTTTCTCTTTCTCTCTCCTATTTCTTCCTGTTGTTGGTACATAATATTCGATATATTGAACAGTTTTTCATTTATTTATTTTACTCATGTCCAGCTGAAAGAAGATCATCATTTGAAGCATGGAGGGAGAATGCAATTAGGTCTCTTTCTCAAGGTTGTGCAATGCCCCTTTACTGATTTTAGATGCTTACACTTTGAAGTACTTTTCATTTTTCTTTCTGTTTGGCATTGATCACAATTGGTTTGAGAGAGTTGATAATTACCGTTCCATTCACTAATTGTATGTATACAAAAGTGCTGAATGGTCTTGTTTATTCTACATGAAGAGTTGAATTGCTCTTATAAATATGAATTGTGTACATGTTCCTCTATCGTCGTTTACTGTCTTGTTAAAGTTTCTTAATGGTTGTGTAATGGTGATATNATCTTCACTGTGTGTTTTGTTGACTGTAAAGTGTATAGTTGTTTTCACACAGGGAGGGAAGAATTCGTAACTATATGAATATCACAGTTATTTATCTATCATTACCTATCATTGTTACTTATGTTTATCTCTTTTTTTTTTTTTTTTTTTTTTTTTTTTTTTTTTTTTTTTTTTTTTTTTTTTTTTTTTTTTTTTTTTTTTTTTT
>NW_019648678.1:0-2224 GCF_002806865.2 Cucurbita pepo subsp. pepo
GTAGGATCTCACAATTCACCCCCCTTGGGGGCCAGCGTTTTCGGTGGCACTCGTTCCCCTCTCCAATCGATGTGGGATCTTGCACTTAGTACTATTTGTTTTGGGGAGTGATTAAAAAAAATATATATATGCAAGCTTGCTTATTCATGGCAAAAGCTCTGAATTAGCCGTTTTACCTGCCAATAGGAGAAGAATACAATCCCTTTAATGCACATGAACTTGGCCAATGGATTGTGTGGTTTAAGCTCCTTGGCGAAAACATGGTAGAAGACAACCAGAGAGTACATTGCCAGAGAAACTGAAATGTTAAGGATGATGGTAACCGTCCATCTTAACCAGCTAGGATACATTCTCAATAGTTGCAGTGTTATCATCAAAATAGAGCAAACAGGGCGGATGACAACAAATTGCCATGTCCAATGCTTGAGAAGTAATAGATGCCGATGGTCCAAACGGACAGTTTTAGGCTGCAAGTTTTTCATCACAAACAAAAGTTAAGGTATATGAAAGAACGAATAGAAAAGATCAAGAAGAAAGCGGTGGTACGATGTCCTAAAGCCCCAATAGAAAGGAAAACGGAATCCAATTGATCCCAGTGATAACTGCTTAGTCCAACTCAATACATTCCATTTTTGTACCTGAAATAGTGTTATTGGAAACGAATGATGAATTTCTCTTCCTTTGATTTCATCCGGAATAATATTGTTGCTCATCGATATATTCAGATAGCTATACATCAAAGCCAAGAACTTAGCAATTACCTGACATTCAGCACACATACAGGCAAGAGGCAATTACTATTAACTCAACTTGAGTAGGCACAGGGCAAAGTGAAATTAAACCATGTTGAAAAAACTCACCAGAGCTTCATAACATTCCTTAACAGAATCTAAGAACATGAAGAATTCCTTGCTCCCCTTGATATGTAGCAAACCCACAAATGAGTCAAGTGCATATAAGGGAGCCATTAATATAATAATAACTATGGCCTTTTGCTCCTTAGGGTTCTTCCAGTAAAAGAGATGCTGAGATAATAACTGCACGGTGTAATGCATTGTCAACATCACGCAGAATCCAGATCCTAATACAGTCAGCTGTTCAGGATTCAAAGTGGATAAAGTGGCGAAATCCATTATTCCACAGAAGAAAGAAAACCTATGGAAGAATCTGCAAAAAGAACATAGGAAAATCAATATACTTATATTAAGCTAAATGCCATATACGGTCGTTTTAACTTGATTTCTAAATGATATTGGGAAAACAGTTCCTAGAATCAGCAATAACAAATACCGTTCAACCTAATTACTAATTATGGCTATTTGCGTTCTTAAAATAACTCAACATGTGCTATCAACATAAACAATCTGAACTGCAGAAACAAATAGAAACGCAAATTTATGCCCTTGGAGAATATACACCGTACAGCTGCAAATTCTCGGTTTCGAGCTTATGGATAATTTAAAGCAATTTGCAGGGCAAAGTTAAAGAAATTACGCAAAATCCAGGAAGGTTTCACTTTCGGCGATCAGTATTTGGGATTTTGGGGGTGAGGGGCCAACGGAAGCTGAGAACTAGCCTAGACTTTCAGATTCGTTGCGATCTAGCCGAAGTTGTAGTTAATATGAATAGATAAGATAAAAGGTTTTGATTACTCACTTCGAATCGGAATGGTTCGTTGCAGTTGGTTCTGCTCCTTTACAGCGGAAAGTTGCCCCTGAGTGGCGCGCCGATCAAATTACAGAGAATGGGGAAGACGAAGGAGATTGACCCAGAAATTGTTCAGCAGCGGTACCATGATTGGCAAGTGATGGTAAATTTTAATACAAAAATTTTAATCTGACTTTTTTTTTAACCATTAAAATTTATGGAAGTTTTGTCAGACTAATTTCAGCACAATTTGGTGTATCACACAATTTTGTTTTAGGGATTTAATTATTTTTAATATAAATTAAGATTGTTTTTCCATTATTTTTTTACTATGAATTTCACATTTATTCTAGATCAAACTTTTATTAATTAAAAGTATTTAAAAAATGTTTTTTTTTTTTAATTTTGAAAACAAAAAGTAGATATCATTAATTAAATTATAAAAAATATTCTTAATGCTTCATTTCATGTTTGAGTGCCCATAGAAGAACACAACTCTCTGATATTGTCCACTTTGAGCATAAGCTTGCTTCGGGTTTCCCCAAAAGGCCTCATACCAATGGAGTTAGTATTCCTC
>NW_019648679.1:0-2214 GCF_002806865.2 Cucurbita pepo subsp. pepo
TATATATATATATATATATATATATATATATATGATTGTGTGTATGTGTGTCTGTATGTATGAGTGATATCACACGTCCGGTTAGGAAGGAGAAAAACACTTCTTATGTAAGAGTGTGAAAACCTATCCCAATCAGACGCGTTTTAAAAATGGTAAGCTTGGAAGGGAACGGCCCAAAAAAGACAATATCTGCTAGCGGTGGATTAAGACCATTACAAATGGTATCAAAGCCAGACAATGGGTGATATGTCAGCGGGGAGGCTATTCCCCGAAAAAGGTAGATACTAGGTGGTGTGTCTGTAAGGACGCTGGGCCCTGAAGTAGGGTGAATTTGGTGGAGGTCTCACATCGATTAGAGAAAGAAACAAGTGTCAGCGAGAACACTGGACCCTGAAAGAGGGTGGATTGTGATATCCCATAGAGTGCCCACGAGAATTCTGAACCCTGAAAGGGGGACCCTGAAAGAGGATGGATTGTAATATTCCATAGAGTGCCCACGAGAATTTTGAACCCTGAAAGGGGGTGGATTGTGATATCCCATAGAGTGCTCACGAGGATGCTAAACCCTGAAAATGGGTGGATTGTGATATCCCACTTCAATTGGGGAGGAGAACGAAACACTTTTTATAACGGAGTGGAAACCTCTCCACGAGTTTTAAAAATTTTGAGAGTAAATTCGAGAGGAAAAGTCGAAAATAGACAATATCTGCTAGCAGACATATGTACCTTGCTCTTCGGTTTTGAAACCAAACTTCCACTTGTCTTGGTCGGAGATTTAGCTGCTTGGCTAGTGCTGCCTTCTGCTTCTGTAATTTGGATATGAAATTATTAGGGTTTATATATTACAAATTAATGATTTGCAATTAAAAAAATAAAAAATAAAAAATAAAAAAAAAGTTTTGAAATAAAAGGGGGACTTACAGGATTGAGGGTGCTATGTTGTTTGAAGCTTTGTTCAAGAAAAGCGGATTGTTCTTTAGAAAGTCGGAGCTTTTTCCGAGCAGACGCGTTTTCTTCATCGTCGCTGTTTCTTGACGACGATCTTTCCGTCTCCATTTCCATGTCTGATGATCTCTTGCTTCTTGTTCTTCCTCTTCCTCCTCCATTTCTGACCCCAAAATCCATTTGGAAAGACGTTACCGTACTGTTTGGAGACTTGTCTTCTGTCTCCTCCACCGGTATCATTTCCACGGCCGCCGCCAACGCCGGCGGCCGGTTTACGTCCAATACTTTGTCCGTACAACCCAATTCCGGCATCACTGCACAAATAGCACCAGAGATTCACCTCAAATTGACCCAATTCCCCAATTCTTGGATCATCAAAAATTTAATCTTTAACAAAACCCATCAAATAATAACTAAAGAAAAATTTTAACAACTCTAAGTCCACGGCTAACAGACTTTCAAACATTCTCTCAAAAATTTTAAAACGCGACTACTAGTGACACGTTTCCACATTCTTAGAATGTTTCGTTTCCATATTCAACCGATTGAAACATCCCTGAAGAGAGGAATGAATGCGAGGATGTTGAGCCTTGAATAGGGTGGACTGTGAGATCCCACATCAGTTGAATAGAGGAACGAGTGCTAACGAGGACGCTAAACTTCAAAGGGGAGTGAATTGTGAGATCCCACATACAAATAAGTGTTCGTGAAAACGCTAGATAGAATATAAATTGTGAAATCTCGGGGACGAGAGAAATAAACCATTTTTATTATGGGGTCAAAACCTCCAACCCATTTTAAAAACTTCGGATAAAAAAAAACAATATATGCTAACAGTGAACTAAACCGTCATCATCCAAAATATATATATATATAAAAAAGGAAGAGGAAGGAGGAGAGTGTATTTACAGCGATGAGAAAGGCATGAAAATGGAAGGGTTGAAGAAGATTGATGAGAAGAACGAGGAACCGGAGACAAAGGAAGAAGATCCAGCTGAACCGGCGGATCCAAACCGTACCCAGAACCGGGAATAGTTTTTTCATCATCATCCTCATCTTCATCCTTTACATCTCTTCCGTCCTCATCATGAACCCGACCGAAACCAGAACCCGAACCCGNCTCATCATGAACCCGACCGAAACCAGAACCCGAACCCGAACCAGAACCATAACCATAACCATGACCATGACCATGTCCCAATCCAACACAAAACCCTAAAGCCATGAGAGAAGAAGAAGAAGGAATAGAGCGAACCCCAAATGGGTTAT
>NW_019648680.1:0-2208 GCF_002806865.2 Cucurbita pepo subsp. pepo
TGCGAGTACCATGCGTGAGAGGATTCTGCAAGCGCGGGTCGCAGGTCAAGGTTTCTGGTATGATAGTGGGCTAGTCAGTTCAATTTTCTTTGGACAAAGGGTTGAATCGAGTTGGTTAGTGGGTGGCAGGTAAGTTTGGGTCAAAATACGTGGGTCGGATCGATATTGTAGAAGGCGGCATGTCCTCGTCTGGGTGGAGACATGTCGCTCCACGCCACGCTTGTTGCATCGTTCTACTCGGCACCCGACGGGTGTCTTCCTTCTGATAGCACGCATCATTCCTCTTGCTGATTGACACGTGGCACGCCAAAACTTCATCTCTCCTTCTAACAGTCATAACATAGATCCGATTAGGTTTTTTTCTTTGAGTTTTAAATTTTTGTATTTTTTTTATTTTGAACTCAAATCAACTTGGTTTCTTTAGCAAAGTTGTAGATCGTAGTTTCGACTACATCATGATATTGTTCTTAAATTTACACACCAAACAAAGACGGAGTTATGCGTGTTCAAAGTAGGTTCATTGCTTCCTCTTACCATTCTTGGACGAACTCTCGGGGTTCTATTTTCTGGTCCAAACCTCTACCGAGTTCCTTTACAAAATCTGTGGAGAATCCTACCTCAAAGAACATAATGTGTGTGTATGCACGCGCGCGTGCGTGTGTTAAGTCACTGAGCAAAAGGAGTGCGTATAATATCATAGTGTACACGATATCGTAATGGATGACATGTACTTATGATGCAAGTCATACTCCATTCTTTTCTTGATATAGCATTCCTATAAGACATACATACATAATACTTGTCATCATATTTCATGATTAACATACATGAGTTTCTTATGTCTCATAGGCATAGAGTGAAGATATTAACAAAGTTTATATAGCATGACATTGATAACACAACATAGTTCAATAACATACATAATGATATCATAGTATAACTTATAACATATAATAACGTGTATCATGACATAACATATATCGTAGCATAGACATAACATAGCACACGTCAAATAATACCAAAACATGACACATGTAGGGGGTCACAGCACACGAGTCATTCATATAGCAAACAAGTCATCTAACCAAACCAATAGTAAAACTACTTACTTGGTTAGCCTAGACTTGAAGCGTAAAGAGCTTGTGGGTTGTGCATCTGAGTACTTAAGAGTTTTTTTTTTCTCTACTCGACGGTTAGAAATTGGTTTTCCTTGTTTATTTTTTTCACTGGTCTCTTTTTCAAATGGAAATCCATGCGCAGTCTAGTCGTCCTTTGGTTCTAATTACCTCCTCTGATGACTTGTGATGACGATGGTTCCTATATAGTATTGGATTCTTGACGTCGTTGATCGTTCGACCAACTGCAACGATACTGGTTTGCAACTCGAAGTGTAGGGTTAACTATGCGCTAACAAGATTCTAAAGGAGGTTTACACCATCTTCTCTATCAGAAATGGGGGAGCTCCAAGTCAAATGGGGGAGAAGTTCTATGTTGTTGCAACCCAAAGGAGGCGGCCTGAGAATCAAATGGAGAGTGGGTGGTTGGTTGGGGCTCTAGCGCCCAAATTTCCTACATAATTATTTAATTATTATTATTATGATAACCTTTAACTCTTATTAAAATGGCCTAACGTGATGAAATCAAGTGGAGATACATTTAATTCAACAAACTAGAGAAATGTCAAATAAAAAAAGTTATAGAATTTTGTAACGACCACATATAAAAAAAAACACCAGGTCGCCAGAAAATGCGCAAAAATTTTGGCGAGGTGCTGAAATTCTTGCACCCCTCTCAGCTACACCCTACCCGATGCCCACACTGCTCCAAATAAACCCACAAGAATCCTGTCACCGTCACAGAACCCACCTGCAAAGTAGAAAGGAAAAACACAGAAAGAAAACGAGAGAGGGAGAGTGAGTGATTTTTGAGAATACTCCGACAACGATAATCTTATAGATCTAGTGTTGAAACAACCAACTCACACTGTGAAAGGGATCACCGACGACTGCACGACGACTGCACGTACATAGGAGATAAGCTCTCATGCTTTCACAATGTGATTCGTCGCCGGAAAAGAGGGTTTGAGTTTCAAATTTTAGAATCTTATAGATCTGCACATAATAGGTGCATATAACCAGAAACACTCCGTGGGAAGCAAAGAAGAAGGGTCAGTGACGAACAACCAAAGGGAAAACGATAAGAAACGAA
>NW_019648681.1:0-2207 GCF_002806865.2 Cucurbita pepo subsp. pepo
TTTTTTTTTTTTTAATTCTTCCTAAATAAACTCTTCAACACTTTCCATGTTTAAAAAAGGAAACATTATTGTATTCATCTCACAGCAGGAGCAGGACAAAAACACTGATTCTTAAACCTCTATTCAACAATAAAATCCACAAGTATCTGAGAATTGAAAAACGAGTTCGAAGTTACACAAAGTTCGGGACGATTGATCTTTCATTTCATCCTGGATTGCATGTAAAGCACAGAATGCCCCTCATATAATGAAGTTAAGAAACCTGACTATATTTAAGGACTGTAATCTGCAGTCATGAAGTTTGAACTTCAGCTGATGGGTCGCTGTCTCCTGAACTCGGTAAGCTAGCGATATACTTCCAACAGCGCTTGTGAACGCCACTGATCTTCTTCGGAGCTTCTGCGATAGGCGTGCCTGGAAAATACATTCGTTTCAACCTCTGGCATTGATGGAAGTAGTTTGCAACAAGCAACAATAGCAAACAGGAAGATAAGTCCTAGAAACTTAAATTTTAACTATCATTTGTAAGCAATACAATAACGGTTGGCAACCAAGTCCGGAGTCGCCTCGGTAAAGAGTTCAAAAGGGATGAATCTCAAGGGCTAACTTTCTCAACCTAACTACAACTTAAGCTGTAACGACACAAGCCCACCACTAGTAGATATTGTCTGTTTGGGCCCATTACGCATCACTGTTAGCTTCATGGTTTGAAGACACGTATGTTAGGGAGAGGTTTCACACCCATAAGGAATGTTTCGTTCCCCTCTCCAACCGATGTGGCTCACACAAACCTTCAGGACGTCTCGTGCTTTAAAATTCAAAACTTGAAAACTTACCGACTATTTATAATAGAATACACTAAAAGTTAGGTCTCGTTTGATAACCATTCGATTTTTGAAAACTAAGTTTATAAACACTACTTACACCTATTGTTATCTACTTTCTACCGATATTTTAAAAACTAAGCCGAGATTAGAAAACTAAAAATGTAGCTTCCAAAAACTACTTTTTCTTTTTTGTTCTTAGAATTTGACTAAGAACTTAAAGTGGTTGCTTAAGAAAGATGAGAACTATAAAATGAAAATTGAGAGGACACAAACATGAACTTCAAAATCAGAAAACTAAAGACGAAATCTTATCAAACGGGACTTAGATTGTCACGAAACAAAATCCTATACACCAAATTCAAAGATTAGTAAATAGTGAATATTGAATAATTTTCCAACTTTCATCATCTAAATCAACTATGAGGCATTAGCTCTTGATGTCATGGTCCCAAATTATAGAACTTGGCCTAGGTTTGAACATACAAGAGATTCAATTGTTGCTCATTCTTCTATATAAATATTAGAACAAAATTCCAGCAAAATAAAATTCCAATAACGATTGAGGAACAAATTTGGCGATAAAGAATCACTAACCATCTTTATGAGCAACGCCCCATGCCTTGCCATGCGTGCCACTCTGTATAAAACAATCGAAAGTATAAAGAACTTGGATCCTGAATCAGAGAGCATCGAAAGAAAACAGATCTAACACTTCCAGTTCAAACGCCTCCGGAGTTATAAATGCTACAAATCTTCGTAAACGATTAAAGTAAACAAAACCGTTGTGTTTACTTAGAGAGGGAATGATCTCAAATGAAGCGCCACATACATTGATCTAAGAAAAGAAACAAGATGAAGACATACCTTGTACAGATTTAATTTGGTGATCTGGTACGATATTTCATCCCAATGAGCCTTGGCGACATGGTATCCTACTCCCCAATTGGGCAAAAACTGAACTACTTCGAACAGGTTCTTCTTCTTCTTCCTCCGCTTGGTTTTAGTCGAAGCATCGGCGAAGAGGTGGTGAATCTTCTGGTAAAGGTAGAAGATAACCGGGAGAAATGTAGGGCTCCACTGATCGCACTTCTGTTGGCGACAGACATTGGAGTCTCTCTCTCTAGCTTTGCTATTTCGCTGCTCCCCGCGGCTTTGGGCAACTCAAAATGGGAAATTTTTGTGTATTTCTTTTGTTTACCCTTTCTATTTATATATATATAATTTTTTATTTTTTTTTCAAATTGTTAAAAAATATTTTAAAAAATTTGCCATTCTAGAGCATAGATTTTACTAAACCCAATAGAGTGAATTAATAATGAACCTTTCCAGGTCGCTTCCTACCCGTATTTGTCAAGAGCATTTCCAAGTCTTATGAAGAAG
>NW_019648682.1:0-2207 GCF_002806865.2 Cucurbita pepo subsp. pepo
TCCGGATCGAAGAATTTAACCTCCCATATTCCGTCGTCGTTTTGCACTATTTTTGTCAGCTTACGACGTCGTATTGTGACCAACACTGCCGTCGCAATGAACAACGCGGCCAGCCCCAATACGAGCATGAACCACCATAAGTGGTTATACCCACGGTTTTCGCATGCCGGTAATTTGCTCGTAATTATATCGCCGCCGCAAAGATCATTGCCGGCTACTGCGCTGGCGTTTATGTCCAAAAACGCTCCGGTGGACGGCAACGCTCCGTAAAAGTGGTTGTGGGAAATATTTATCTGAACAAGCGACGGAAATCGGCCGAAAACCGGTGGGATTTCGCCGGATAATTCGTTTTCCGACAAATCGAGGAAGCTCAGAACCGGAATTTGAGTGATAATCACCGGAATTTCGCCGATTAGCTGATTGTGGCTTAAATCTAAACTCACAAGCTTCTTACAGGAAGAAATTTCACTCGGAATCCGACCGGCGAGATTGTTGTTACTCAAATTAAGTTCCATTAGCTCTGAAAACCTTCCGATACTCTCCGGGATCGAACCCGAAAATTCATTCGCCGAGAAATCCAAACTCTCGATTTTACCCTTTCTTATAAATTCCGGCAAGTCCCCTGTAAATCTATTCCTCGCTAAACTCATCATCTGAAGAGACGGCAAATCCCATTTGTTGCCGTCGATTCTACCGGAAAATTGGTTGCCGGAGATATCCAAAAAGTACAGTAGTGGCAGTTTCGTAAATTCCGGACACAATTCGCCGGAGAGACGGTTGTGTTGAAGCCGAACACGCCGTAAACTCTGGCAAGAACAGAGACTCCGTGGAATTTCGCCGGTGAGAGAGTTGGAGAAGAGGATGAGTTTAAAGAGGCGCTTAGAATCACAGAGCCCATCTGGGATTTTTCCGGTAAGGTAATTAGTTGAAACGNAAATTAGTAGAAACGTCGAGAATGGTGAGATTGTTTCGCCGTCCAAGTGGCTCCGGGATTTCGCCGGAAAACCCGTTCGACCACAACTGAAGAATCTGCAGGCAAGGCAGAGAAGCCAGAGCTCTAGGAATTTTTCCGGTGAAATTATTACCAAACAGATGCAAAATCTCCAATCTCTGTAAATGAATTACAAGCTCCGGAATCTCTCCCGAGAGAGAATTATCGCTTAAATCCAGAGAAATCAAATTCACAAGACGGAAAATCGACGGAGGAATTTTACCGGTGAGACCATTTTGGTAGAGGAACAGATATTGAAGGCGAGTTAGATTCCCAAAAGATTCTGGAATTTTCCCTGTTAGCTTGTTGTAAACAAGATCAAGATGATTCAAAGAACCCAATTGGCCGATTTCTTCAGGAATTTGCCCGGAAAGATTATTGTAACCCAAATAAATCCACCGCAGTCTCTTCATTCCGCCCAATTCCGTCGGAATTTCGCCGCTCAGTTTATTAGACGCCAATGTTAAAAACTCCAACGATTTGAGATTCGCAACAGAGTTCGGAATCTCTCCGGTCAAAACATTCCCACCCAGATCAAGAAATTGAAGATCAGAGAACAACAATCCAATATCTTTCGGAATTGAACCCGAAATCATGTTGTTGGATAAGTCTAATGTTTGAAGAACAGAGACGCCGCCGGTGGGAAGTGGGCCAGTGAAATTATTGTTACTCAAATTCAAATGCAGAAGAGAAGAAGAGGCGACGGCGACGTCGAACATATTCCAAGGGAGTTCCCCGACGAATTGGTTGTCGGAAAGGTCGAGAATTTGGATATGGGGTAGTCTGAAAACAGAGTCGGAGAGTGTGGCGGTGATGTTCTTGCCGGAGAGGTTAACAGCCGTGATGTTACTGAAGCCAGAGTCGGTGTCGTTGCTGCATGTGATGCCATTCCATCGGCAGGTGGGAACAGAAGGAACCCAGTTGGAGAGAAGGCGTGATGGGTCTCTGGAAACAGAGGCTTTGAAGGATAAAAGAAGGTGAGTTTCATGGAGGCGGTGGTGGAGAGCAGCTGAATATTGATTCACCAGAGAGAGGAAGAGAAAGAAAAACATGGGATTATGAGAGGTTTTGGATGTTCCCTTCCCCATGACACTTGATTAGCAGTAGAAGCAGCTCAGGGTCTTGGTTTCAAGCTTGGGTAGGCAGCCATGGAAGGAGTGATAGAGAAGAGCGTGGCAAAGAATGGAGTGTAAGTGTATATATAGTACATAGAATA
>NW_019648683.1:0-2205 GCF_002806865.2 Cucurbita pepo subsp. pepo
GTCCATATTGCAACATTCATTCTGTTCTGTATGGCTCCTTTATGGATTTTTCTCTTAGCTGCTGTAAATATTGATAACGAAACTGTCAGGACAGTGATGGCCGTTACTGGGGTTGTTCTTTGTGTATTTGGTTTACTTTATGGCGGTTTTTGGCGGATTCAGATGAGAAAGAGATACAATTTGCCTGCATATAGCTTTTGTTTTGGCAAGTCCGCTGTGGCTGACTGCACTCTATGGCTTTTCTGTTGTTGGTGTACTCTAGCACAGGAGGCGCGGACTGGGAATTCTTATGATATAGTACACGAGATGTTCTACAGAAAACGCGACGAGAGTAGTCAGGTGCTCGGTGAAGATAGCAAACCCGATTCGGGTTCTCCGGTGGCAAACATCTCGAACCCGTCTAACTCAAGGGGCTATTATAGTCCAGAAAGGCCTCTTGCGGAAGGTGCAGGTAAAACTATGATGCCACCTTCTCCTTCTTTGCTTCAGAGAGAAACAACTTAACTCATTTGGTATGTGGATTGAAATATGTATAGTTTTTTGTGTATTTATGATGATTTTGTATGAATGAATCAACTTCAAACTGAATTTAAAGATCAGAAAGAACCATCACACAATATCTTTGTTATGAACTGTTCATGTTCGTTCACTGCAATCATTGTCACACAATATCTGCTGCTTTGCTACACTCTTAGTGCAGTAAATAGTTTGTATCATCAGTGCCCTTTTCTCTCAAAAAGCATGTCATGAACACTGTTACTGCTGTGTGTATTGAATATCTGTGTTGGTGTTTACAGTATTCCATTGACAGATTAGTATATCTAATGTTGGTGATGGGTCATTTTCATCGCCATTATTGGTCGTGCTGTCCCATGAAATGTCTGCAATTGAGGTGGATTCAGTGCTGTGGCCATTATTAAAGCCGTAACATCACCCGTTTGCTGAATCCTCCTCATTCTAACTCCACCATTATTGAAACTGTCTAGGTTAGATATTATTTTCGCTTTAGTCCGTTGCTATTAGGAAGAGGTCTCTACACCCTTATAAGTCATGTTTCGTTCTCACAATCCAACGAATGTCGGATCTTACAATTCATGCCTTTTGGGGGCCCAACGTTTTCGCTAGCACACCGCCCGGTATCCGACTCTAAATACCATTTGTAATAGTCCAAGTCCAACGATAGTAGATATTGTTCGTTTTGACCCGTTACGTGTCGTCGTCAACTTCATGGTTTTAAAACGTGTCTGCTAGAAGAGGTTTCCACACCCTTATAAGTAATAACGGAAGATTTCATAGTTTTGTTGAAGTTGAAAAAATCAACGTGTTTGAACAATGTTCTTTCAAATTTGGTCCAAACACGTGTTCGAGTCATTGTCAGGTCATACCACAAATCCTGCCGTCTTCTTCATCCTATTAAGAACTACGAATTATTAAAGATACGGTCTCCACAGTGTCGGAGATGCGCATCCCACAATGTTTGGTTCCATTTCCCAATTATTTGTTTTGTCTTCATTTTCCACCATTTCCCCCTTCAAACTTCCACTGCTCCTTTTCTTCGGCCATTAAAACAGGACAGGTTTTGGTCTAACCTTTAATTTGGTTCCTTCAAACTTGTACTGTTTCTTACTGGCCGGCTTCGGCTCTATTTCCGTCTCCTTCTCAGGACCAGCCCTTAGCTAGCCCTTTCGTTTGGATGTGGACCATTGGCTGATCTTTGGGTTTATTTTTGACCGTGTGATCAAGATCATGTGGCCCAGAATCGCCGTTGATGCCCAATCAGGGACAGATCAACATGGGCTGTAAGCAATCCCGCATGTCGCCATATCGCGGATGGAGACCAAACAAGCAAATCCTCCATATTCACACAATTTTTTGTCTTTTTATTTTATTTTATATAGTTTCATATTCACACAAAATTCATTTGGCTTTATTTAATTATGAAATGGTCCATCGATTCTTCATTATTTTATCACGTAATTAATCCTTTTACTTTTGTACAAAATAATGCAGATCCAACCAACAAACACTCAAAAAATTAAATACCCTTACAATTTTTTTTTTTCTAAAAGGGAGTTTAATATATTGCTTATTTATTTAATTTCCATTTTAATTTCATAATTCAAAATTACAAATTTACCCCTGAATTGTCCAGAATCTCCATTTCAACCTTATTCATTAATATGTTGAAATTTTAGTATTAAAATG
>NW_019648684.1:0-2202 GCF_002806865.2 Cucurbita pepo subsp. pepo
AATATGCATGAGGTCCCTCTAAATCCATCATAATGTCTCTTCTGACACAACCCTCTAGTCTCATCTCTTTGTTACTCTAGGTAACACATACTCGTGGATATTTATATTAATATCATTTTCACGCTCTTAGGGTTGTGTCTTATGTCGATCTAACGACATAATGCAATATGGCACTCATCATCATATAACATGCTCAATATGGAAAAGATCATCATATTAAGGTAAACGTCACGCAATCATCATACTCATCATATTGCCACAAAGTGCATCAAACATATCAAGTACGACATTCATCAAAATATATATATATTAAGCACATCATCAAGTATCGTAACCCACATATTATCATAAGTCATACATCATCATAACTCGTATACTGCATCGTACGATATAGTTCATACATCATCGTAACTCATACAGATTTTAGCCTATCCTACAGTAAGGTCACTTACCTGATTAGCAGGTGTCACCAATTTATCTTTCTTTTATGTATTTACTTTTTTTTTTTTTAAGCTGGCTTTTCTCTATCTTCTCTTTTGTATTTTTTTTTTTTTGTTGGTATTCTAATTTACCTCATCTGTATTTTTTTTTTCCTTCCCAAATATCACAGATAAATTTTCTTTCCTTTCTTTTTTCCTCTCTGTTCTGTCTCTTTTCCTCTCTTTACTTCTTATCTTCCATTTTTCTATTGGTGCTGTATTTTCTTTTAATTCTATTGACAAATATTTGCTTCATCCATTTTAGTTATTTTTTATGACCTAAATCTTAACTAAAAAATCTAAATATTGGGGAAGAGAATCGATCTCTGAATAATTAGACAAAGGAAGACTCCCCTCTTTCTTTCCTTCTCCCTTTATTTATTTATTTTTTCTTCTGTTATGTATTTCCTTTATTTTTTTTCTTTTGAGTTTGTTAACCGTATTCTGGCTTTTCTCTCGTCTTCTCTTTGTATTTTTTTTGTTGGTATTCTAATTAATTCTTCTTTTCAAATTTTCCTTTTACCTGATCTGTATCTCATTTTTTTTTCTTCCTTTAATTTTGTTAACCTTTTAAATTCACAAATATCACAGATAAATTTTCTTTCTTTTCTTCTTTCCATCTTTCCTATTTTCTTTCCTTTCTTCTTTCCATCTTTCCTTTCTTATTTACTTGTTAATTTTTTTTACTGATTCTTCTCTTTTCCTCTCTATTCTGTATTTACTCCTTATCTTTCATATTTTGTATTTACTTCTTATCTTCCATTTTTCTATCTGTTCTGTATTTTCTTTTATTCTATTGACAAATATTTTCCTAGTCTATTCTAGTTATTTTCTATGACCTAAATCATAACAAAAAAAAAAAAAATCTAAATAATTGGGGAAGAGAACCAAAAAATCTAAATATCGGGGAAGAAAACCAGGGATCTAATTCTGAATAATTAGAAAAAAGGAAAACTCCCCTCTTTCTTTCCTTCTCTTCATTTATTTTTTTTCTTCTTTTATGTATTTCCTCTTTTTGTTTTTTTGTGTTGAGTTTGTTAACTGGCTTTTCTCTGGTCTTCTCTTTGTATTTTTTTTTGTTCATATTCTGATTAATTTTCTTTCCAAATCTTTCCTTTCCCCTATCTATATCTTCTTTTTTTTTTTCTTTAATTTTGTTAACCTTTAAAATTCACATATATCACAGATAAATTTTCTTTCCTTTCTTCTTTCCATCTTTCATTTCTTATTTACCCGTTAATTTTTTTTTGTACGGATTCTTCTCTTTTCCTCTTTGTTTTGTATTTACTTCCTATCTTCCATTTTTTCTATCTGTATTTTCTTTTATTCTATTCACAAATGTATGCCTCATCTATTCTAGTTATTTTCTATGACCTAAATCATAACAAAAAAATCTAAATAACTGGGGAAGAGAACAAGGGATCTAATTCTGAATAATTAGACAAAGGAAAATGAAATCTAATTTGGATAAATGAAAAAGAGATATGAAATATGACTTACCCTAATCAACAAGATCTCTCTCCAAATTAAATCTACAGCTTGTAAATCTAGTTGTTGGTATTTTTTTTTTCTTTTTTTAGTTGTAGGAACCACTAATGCATCCAATATTCTATTTAGGAATATGACTTACCCTAATCAACAAGATCTCTCTCCAAATTAAATCTACCGCTTGTAAATCTAGTTGTTGGTATTTTTTTTTTCTTTTTTTAGTTGTAGGAACCAC
>NW_019648685.1:0-2199 GCF_002806865.2 Cucurbita pepo subsp. pepo
CCCAAAGAGAAACATAATGAGCCCAAGCAAATAGTTACGATAATCCAACTCCACAGGGAAATGGACTTAAGGAGAAAACGCCAAAATCATTTTGCCAATAACCCCTTATTATGAGCCCTTAAATTCCCTAGCCCCAGTCCACCTAAGTGCATGGGCTTCCCAGCGATATTCCCATTAATAAGAAGTGTCCCATGACCTTCCTCCACCCCTTTACACAGAAAGTCCCTCATAATTTTTTTTCAATCTTTTACAAACTGAACACGGAGCTCTAAAGAGGGAGAAAAAAATGGGAATACCACTTAAAACCAACAAATTAGAATGTGGAAAAAAGCTTCTCTTCCAAGAGTAGGGACAGTGAATAATAATATGGTTCTGTGATTTTCAATGATACCAAGGACATCTCTGAAGCCTATCATAGGTGTGTAACCATTTGTGACTTCGTGCCCAAAGATGAAACTTTATCTTATTTCTCTGTCCTAATAATGAAAGCCACGTTATTCCACAAAACTCTAGCAATATCTTTTCGGTTGGGGCCAAATAGGAGTTGGAGAACTGAATCCTCATAAAAGAAGTGAAAAGACCAATTAGCCAAAGGTTTTTGAGGAGCTTTGCCCAACAAGCATGAGTAACAGGACACTGGAAAAAGATGAGGCAGTGGCTCTCAGAACTAAGCACACCAACTTGGAGAAAGGAGGTAAGTTGGCAATAGAACAAGGCCAAATCGGCTTTGCTGATAGGTTAATAGACTTAACAGGAAATTTACCATCATTGTTAAGAGACCATGCTTTGATATACAATAACTTGCTGCTCTAGAAAGATATACCTCTAACAGGAGCAATAATATGTTCTTGATGTTCTTCAAAAAGAAAAAGGCCTAGTTATGAGGAGCGGAAGAACAAATTCATTTACTTCCTTTGATTGATGATTGACAACCTATGAATAGGGGACACTAGAGATTGGTGCATTGATAACTTAGGGGCCTTCTCTATATCATTCTTGTTCAACCATACCAACGATAGATTGGAAGCTTTTCCCAAAATAATTTTGTAATTAACTTGAAAGTAGAAGATCACAAAGAAGTGATGAGCAGATGATGAACCATTAATGACAAACTATCTGAGACTTCTTTGTTGTGATAAAATCAGAGAATAGTACACTCAACAAAAATGTGGGATAGCAAGGTAATGACCTGGTGGAAGATAATAACTCTAATATATCTTACTGATATGTAGGTTTATAACTTGAATAATTCTGCATAAGTTTGTATATCTACTGCTTAAGTTGTACATTTTTATTCAGATGTAATAATGAAGCAAGCCCTTGCATTTCCTAATTATAGAAAGGTCTTGCCGAAGTAATCCTCCAATTATTACTAGCCTGATTCAAATAGTCATAGACCATTGCAAATTTCTAGTTGGAGAACAGTTCCAGAGGAGGATGGAGCAAACAGCTTATGTTGAATTAAACCCACTGCCGATTTTGATAGAGAGACGCTCTTAAAAAACTTTCCTACAATCAACCATAAATTCAAAGAATGGTGATTTAAGCTTCTACTGATTGTTCATAAACCAGCATCATTATCCTCCCCACAAGTATTCACAATAAGTAAATACCAACAACATTCCTCCACGCCCATTTGAAGACCAAAACAGAAACTCCATGACCTGAACACCCCACCCCCTATTATGTGAGACTTTTTTCCAACAAAATAAATTACTCAAATCAATACTCCCAAAGTCCAAAGACCAATCTCTCTTTCTTTCAAGAATTTTAGAAACCTTTGTTGGGTTCTTTTGAACGAAGAAAGAAAACTTTGTTGGGGTTTTAACCTTTGTTCTCAAGTTTTAACTTTTGGAATAATGCAATCCCTCCTTGATGTGAAATTTTGTCGTGCAAAGCATATTTTGGATTAAGTTTTATCAATGAAACGGAGATTTTTACAAGTTGTTGGTGGCAGCTGTTTTTTCACTGTTGGGAATCGCCATATATTGAGATGCCTTATTTGACACTATCCACTGTTGACATTCTAACCCCTTCAGCTAGTTTTGGATGTATCCTCTTCCTCACTGTTTGTTTTCCAAAAAAATTATCGACTTGAATTAACACCTTTGTTTCTATACCCACACACACTCAAAACTTCAATGCTTGAGGTTTAATCAAGTAATCAATTCCTTTTTTTTTTTTTTTTTTTTTTTTTTT
>NW_019648686.1:0-2198 GCF_002806865.2 Cucurbita pepo subsp. pepo
GTGGGAGGGAAGGTTGAAGATGGTTGATTGTTGAATTCTAAATTTTTTTTTAATTTAAAAAAAAAAAAGTTTTGTGGGTCCCACGTCATTCGTGTTCGATTATCCTTGTCTTAATTTTAATTATGTCGATTTGAATTCCGTTGATTATATACCTTTGTTATGTATTGACATATATTTTGTACGTGTAATCTAAAAACTATTGGTCGATATTACATTTGTACTCAAATACGTAATTTTTTGAAAAAAAAATCATTTGTACTCGTACACATTCTTCCTAGAAGAAAAATTTTCATTGAGGGCGCTGGACAAAGAATATACAGAGGATATGTCTCCCTCCTAAACAAAAAAGAAAAAGGAAGAACGCATCACCGAGAAACATCAGGTCAAAGCCATGATTGAGGTTGAAGTTGGGGTTTGCCAAGAAACATTAGGTCGAAGCGATGATTGAGGTCAAAGTCGGGGTTCACCAAGAGACATCAGGTCGAAGTGATGATTTAGAATTAGCATTAGCAACAATCTTCGGTTCTATTCAAAAGACAATTCTAGGAAGTCAAAGGAGTTGACTAGGGCGGGCTCACTATTCACAACCCTAACTTTTCAATCAATTCAATGCAACAGTTATCGAAAACAAGGTGAATCGAAGCCCTCGGTTAAGCCACAGAAGTCAACAAATGATGGAAAATTCAAGCACGAGATGCGCTTTCACAAGTTATTACAATCTTTTTAGTGAAATAGAGAACCTAGGTCAAATATAATAATTGTTACGAGCACCATTAGTCTTTGTGTGCTGATGTCTATTATTGTCACATTTATTTCAAGTCCAAATCATCATCTATAGAGTCCACGATTATTACACATAAAAAAAGAAAACATGTGACTTGGGCTATGCCCAATTCCTCACCTTGGCCTCGACATGCGGTCGAAGCTGAGGCTCTCTAAGGGGGCGTTCATCTAGCACGTTGTTCTCATGGACGAGAGCTTAGGTCAAATATAATGATTAAGCTCAAGAAATAAAGAAATAATCGAAACTAAAAAAAAACACAGAAGTGACAAACAATATTTGCTAGTGGTGAAGTTGAGCTGTTACAAATGGTAGCAGAGTAAGTCAACAAGCGGTGCAAGACACTGGTCGGAGTAGGGTTAAACCCTCACCATAGTAGACGCATTTTAAAATCGTGAGGTTTATGTCGATACGTAATGAGTCAAAGCAGACAACATCTACTAGCGGTGAGGTTGGGCTGTTGCAAATGGTATAAAACCTAGACACTGAACGATGTGCTATTGAGGACATTGATTATGAGGGTATAGAAACCTCTCCCTAGTAGACACGTTTTTAAACTGTGAAGCTATCGACGATACGTAACAGGCCAAAATGAACAATATCTGCTAACGATGGGCCGAGAGCAACCCTATGATTGGCCTCATAACATGTCCTTGACCAATACTAAAATTTTGGACATTAAAAAAAAAAAAAAAGAGAAACCTTTTCTCTTTTATCTTTTATTTTTAAAACAAGGAACAATTAAAAAAATTCTAATTCTTTCCTTTTTCTCAATATTATTACTTTAAAATTTTTAAATTGACTGAAATTTTTGTTTAAAATTTTTAAAATGCTTCAGAATAAGATGCTTCGAAATAGATATTTAAGAATAAAAAGCCGAAAAAACGTGAAAATGTTATTAAAATTTCATATAAATAAATAATGTTTATATTTAGTTCTATTATTATTAATTATTTTATTTCTATTAAGTCAAATTATTAAATAATTTTTAAAAATTAAATTTTAATTTGTGAAATGTATATCTTTAAATTGTAGATTTTAAAAAAAATTTATTTAGTTATTGATATTAATAATTATCCTCTGATTTTAATAAAATTATATAAATTTTTATTATAAATAATTAGTATAATAATAAAAAAATTTAATTATACCAATAGAATAAATTATTTAAAATCATATAATTATGATAAATTATTCCTAAGATAGTAAAAAGGAATTTATATAGCATGAATAAAATAATTACAATATAACACTTCACTAACTTTAATTAATTATAGTTCATTATTATTAATTATAAATTTAATTTAAATCAATTAATTATATTTTAAAAATTAATTTCAGTTAACTAATACTAGTTAGCGAATTAATTAAATAACTAATTTCGAAAAATTGATTAAATATAAGATTTATTCTAATT
>NW_019648687.1:0-2186 GCF_002806865.2 Cucurbita pepo subsp. pepo
TTCATTTAACGTCATTTATGCACAAAGCCACGCCAATACACTTTACAATCAGTAAAAACTCAAAACCCAAATGAAGGGCCTCTTCTAGATGCAAGCCCAAATGAAGGGGTCCAAGCCCAATTCATAAAGCCCAACTCACAAGCCCATTATAAGCCCACTAGTTTATTTATTTATTTATTTATTTGGAAACATGTTTATAAATTGGATTCCAATTTAAACAATTATTTTAAATAAAGTACGATCAATAATTGTATTATACAATTTAATTTTAGAGGATTAATCGTTGTTAATTGGTTTATTTTTATTAAAATAATTTTAACTAATTCAATCTTAATTTAAATTTCACTTATATACTTAAAATTTAATTTTTTAGTTTATTTTGTAATAAATTTTAATAATTATCTTCACACAAGTGATTTTAAATAAATTAGATAAAATTATAATTAAATATTTAGCGTAAATTATATTAATGTATATCATTACAATAATTATTTAATAAAAGAATAATATATCTTAAATTTTAATTCAATCTTAATTTATTAACAAGTATATTATAAATAATATGCCTTAAATTTTAGGTTTTTTTAAGTATGTTTTGATTAATATTAATAATTATTCTGAAATAAATGATTTGGTTAAAATTATACAAAAATTTAAATGTAAATAATTAATTATAAGTTAAGAAATGAAATATTAATGTAAATGATAATACATTGCCGATTCCTACAAACCAAACCGCCCTTAAAAATTATACATAACAAAATTTGGAGGTAAATTTTTTAAAAGGAGAAGGATTTGAAAAACCCTAAATCGCTCTCTTTGTGAAACCAAGACCCGACACCAGTTCTCCGGCGACTTATTTTCTCTTGAAACTCCGGCGACCGACCATTCTCCACCTTGTGTTTATTTAGGAAGACCGCCCCGATTCTGGGAGGCCCAATTTGGACTGCAACCTTGATTCATCCATGTCTCGCCGCAGCCACTTCGACGGCGGTGACAAGGAGCTTCCCGCCAGCGAGGAAGACGATGAAGATGATCTGGTTGATGATGACATGGAAACCCTCCGAAGAGCGTGCAGGCTTGCTGGAGTTAATCATGAGGATTATATCAATCCCCGGCTTTCGTTGCCTGCCGCCGGAGATGCTAATCTAGGTTCTGATTCTGATGATGTTGATGATCTCGAACTTCTTCGGAATATTCAGAACCGGTTCTCGATTGCGGCCGATGAGCAGCCGCTGAGTATTCTCCCACCGGTTACCGCGGACGAGGAGGAAGATGATTTCGAGATGCTACGTTCGATTCAGCGGCGCTTTGCGGCGTATGAAAGTGGTAGGTTTTTCGTTCTTGTAAAGATTGCTATATAAATTTCATGGCTATATTGGCTGTTTATGACGCTGCTAGTCTTGAAGTCCCTTGGAAGTGATAATTATTTCTCATTCTGAGCTGCCCACTGTCTATGGTATTTTCCAATGGATTTGGATTACTTGGGAATAATTGCTGTCAAGTTCCAGTGCATTTAACCAGAATTGTTCATGCAGAGTATCTTTTATGATTTTATATATTTTCTTTGAAGTTATTTAATAGTTTTTGCCTTATTTTTATTTCTTGCACGACCTTGCATTTTGTAGCATGTATATAACTGTCCTTACTCTAGGTGTGCTTTTCACGAGTCTTTATGAGTTTTGTGCACATGTCTGATCAAGCTAGCGTATTAATGAAAGGTTTTTAACGCCACCAATTTGGAGTTGGCCTATGAACAATACAATCATATTCTTAATCTGTTACAATTTTGACACCTAATGCTATAAGTTTTGGGGCTGTATTTTCTCGTTATGTCATTTCCACTGTTATATGAATATACGTTTTTATAGGAAACGATGACAAACTTTATAACAGCAAACAATCAAAAGGAGACACTTAAAGCTCTAGTAGCACTGCTTTCCACAATCCTAGCTTTTCCGTTCAAATTCCAAGCTTTAGTCCTTGCACAATCTATAGCCAGATGGAGATTAGGCTCAAGGTCTGAACCTTCTTTGGAGCTTATCATCTGTATTAAGACTTCCATCGGCCAGAGTAACATTTTTACTTTCTTCAGGCATTTGTTCCTCCAAACGAACCTGATTTGGGACAACACGATTTGATCCAACCCTTCTCTGATAATCTGATCTCAACTTTCCAATGCTCCA
>NW_019648688.1:0-2184 GCF_002806865.2 Cucurbita pepo subsp. pepo
GCCTTTACCTGAAAAACAATATGGCACACGGCCTGAGTAGTAAGTGACCCCACTATAGGGGCCATGCTAATAATGCAAACACATGCAATCATCATACTCATCATATTGCAACAAGGTGCATCAAACATATCACGTACGTCATACATCAAAATATGTATGTACTGCACACATCATCAAGTATAGTAACCCACTGATATGAACCAAGANATCAAGTATAGTAACCCACTGATATGAACCAAGAGACATCAATCATACAATATACTTCAATGAAGATGTGAAGAAAAGGTTGTCAAAATTATCAAAAGATGTTTTCAATTCATGCTACATTGAAGAAAAAGGAAGTTTGATTGTTGTAAATTTTGGGTGGGTTACAATTTAGAGTAATTTAGAGTTATTGTATTTTAAGACTTTTTATTTAATTTCGGTTACATTTACATAATGGCTAATTATGGCCATTAAGTATGAATGTTACAACTTTTGGAATGCCTTTAATAGTTTCATTTTGAGGCTATATAAAGCCATGTATGTTGTATTTGTAAGGTAGACTTGGAAAATATAGAAAGAAGCATTTGTGCTTTTCTTTAGCCAATGGCTAAGTTTCTTTGCAATTCTATGTAGTTTAGGTTGCATGTAGAATCATTCAAGCTCGACATGATCAATCTTGCTTGCGGAGTGATTCGAATCTCAATCAAGTGTTCTTGCGTTGAGATATTTGATCAACAAGAATCATTCAAGCTAGACATGATCGATCTTGCTTGTGGAGTGGTTCGAATCTCAAACAATGTTCTTGCCTTGAGATATTAGATCAATAAGGTAATCCGAATCTTATTCCCCTTGTATTGATTCCTTATCTTATCACCCACACATCATCATAACCTACACATCTTACTTGGTTGGCCTTGGCCGAAGTATTCCCTAAATTGCTAAACGTAAGCTCCCGTTCCGTGAGAGCTGCTTCCTACGTTGTCGGGGTTTATTTCCTATCACACCGCCCACTTTCCGTTAGTATTTCACAATTAATTTACCTATAATTCAATAAATGTGAAATACGGCTCTAAAACAGCCTCAGATACCTTAATCGGGGCCGAAAACAGGTCCGGAAGGGTCGAAACTGTAACGACCCAAAATTTTCTACTTAATTTAAGGTCGCTACTGTATACATACCATAAACATTGAATGCGGAAGACTTCATTTAAATTCCATAAAACATATCCTTTAACTTAAAACACAGCCATGGACTTACGTGTTTCGAAAACATCTTTTAAAACGACACAACAAAAGACCTGAAATAAAATAAATAAGCGATTAAGTTTAAAACATCCTATTTTATCCCAAGTATAAGAAAATAAATATCACTATCCTATGCATGTGTCATGATCTCGAGTTGCGATGCCGTCGTCAGCCGTACAGGAATGCCTTGCCTTAACCTGAAAAATGTAGTAGCACATGGCTTGAGTATTTAAAGAAATACTCAGTAAGTGACCCCACTATTGGGGTTAAATGCAACAATCACATGCAATAAAACGATGGGACCTATCTTTCATTTCGTTTCATTTTCCCTACGGTGTAATCCTAACAGGTAATCGTGGACGTGTACCATATACTCTACACGCAGCCCATACGTGCGAGTATGGTCTCACCAGCTAGTTCGTTGTAATAGCCCAAAAATAAATAAAGAAATAAACAAATAAAAAAAATTATAAAAAAAAGTAGTTAAAATAATAAAATAATAAATAAATAAATAAAAATTAAAAGAAGAAAAACATTTGGTAACGGATCCCTCCTCCTTCCTTCAATCTCTCACCACTCCTTTCCTAAAAAATAAATCTGTCAACAAATCAGAAATTTCTTTTCTGTAAAAACAAAGGCAGTTTTACCCAGAATTTCTTCCTTCCTACAAAAACAAATAGAAAAAAAAAAACAAAAGGTTTAAGCAGACTTAGTTCCGCCGAAGGAGATATGTCATTTGAAGAGGTCAGTATTAGTATGTTAAATCTTCCTTTTATTTTATTAAATAATATTAATTTGGTTACAATTATTTAGTTTTGAATCATAGGTTAAATGAGAGTTTAGGAAATCACAACCAATTATATTTTAGATCTAGTAAATTGTTGAGATCTACTGAATTGTTGCAATGATTTAAGTTGTAATTTTATATGAATTATAGGAAAAGAATATAACCAA
>NW_019648689.1:0-2182 GCF_002806865.2 Cucurbita pepo subsp. pepo
GACTTTAACTATAAAGTGGATCAGTATAATTTTTCTTGTGTTGTTTTTAGATGTGTTCTTGTGTATTTTATCTCTCTTTCTATTGTGTACATGCACGTACCTAGACCTTCTACCTGAACTTTACTATTAGGATTATAATCGAGGATGAGTTGTGGTGACCTTTGAGGAGTTAAATGTGATGACAGAGAATTAAGGAAAAAAAATTGTTCTACATCGATTAGATTTTCAAAGTCCAAAGGTGAACTCTAATATAAAAGAAGGTCCCTTAGCTTACTTTGTCATTAAAATTGCTCAGTTTCGTCCTATTTTGACAACTTAGAACTAGAGAACTGATGGCTATAACTTGACTCATTTGATTTAGATCTGATACGCTTAGATCTTTTACTACCATTTTTTACTCTTCAAGATACGTCTTTTTACACTTTTAAAGATGTTTAAAGTTAGTATAGCTACTGTCTTGCCTATTTAAATTACTTATAGATAAGTTTTTAGATTATTTTATGCAAATGAGGTGAGTCAATTACCCTAATAGAATTCTAAATTATAATTGTAGGACTCCTTAGATGAAATTTGAGTTCAATAATCAACTTTTTAAGCTAGCATCAAGGATGCCTAATGACCTTGTCTTAAACCAACCAACTAAGCCGTTCTATTGTTGGATGCCCACATACTTAGTTTAATGACTTATATGTTGTATGAATAACACATACATTATGACATTTGTACGTGTCATATTTTGTGATGTTATGATATTTGATGTGTGATGTGTTATGTGACGATTTATGATATGATATGAGTTATGCTATAATATGAAGGTTATATGATGCATGAACCTCCATATGTCACATCATGTATACTATGTTAGCATGTTAATATTATGCCTATGAGATATTGAAAAGTCAGGTATGTTAACCATAAAAGATATACCTATAAACGTATGCATGTCTAATAAAAACGTTATGTCATGAAAAAGAATGGAGTTATGATTTGCATCATAAGTATGAATCATGATTTGAAACTATGGGACCTCAAACATACTTTATTTCACATGCATCGGGATACTTCTCTAATGATTAGTACGACGCATACACTATGATATTATGTACACCAAGATATTGTGTGCACTCCTTTGCTTCTATGGCTTTCAGCAGCGTGAGTATACACTAACCCATAGGTAGGCCTAGAAGTACATATACGAGCCCTCTAGTGGGTACATGTGCGCATACATGGGTCGTGTATAAAGAAGTACTACCATCCAACTCTGCCCGGATTAGAAAGTAGAAACTAAAGCCATGATATTCTATAAAAGGATAAGTTTGTCTATAATTGCATGTGATTGCATTTCTCAACCCCAACCGTTGAATTACTTACCAAGTATTTCTTTAAATACTTAAGTGACGTGTTATATCTTTTCAAGTAAAGATAAGACACCCGACGGCATCAATGTGGAGGCCATGGAAATAATGTTAGAGCAGCCGCATTTACCTTTAATGGTGTAACTCTTAGGTTAGATTAGGGCATTTTCACTACTGTAAAATTCTTATTATTTCAATTTCGCTGTCACATCATTATTATTTTTTAATGAACTTTACGAATGTTTAAGTCCATGAAAACGTTTTAATTAATTATTTTTCAAGTATTTTTCAAATATATTAAACATATCATGCATGTGCATTCACGATCAGATTTAACTTATTCTAACTTTTTCTTGCATAAAAATGGAAATCGAGGGCAGCCAACATTTCTTCTTTACCTAATAGAGCATGTCGCCATGCATGGTGTGATAGCTGATTATTTGTGTCTATATTACATGTTTGTCACTAAATGATTTATTACTATTTGTGTTTTTATGTTTGTCCGTTTTTACTTTTAATTACTATCATACTTTTTCTTAAATAAACTTCTTTTTTTTTTCTTGTACTATAATCATTTTTTTTTTCTNCTAAAAGCAAAGTCGTGAGAGTTTATGCTCAAAGTGGACAATGTCATACCATTGAAGAAAAAACAACGCGAGTATAAATAGGAAATAGTTTAATACTCTATTCGGTAATGTAAATACATTATGTAATGATTGCAACAACTCAGTGCCCAGTTTTTTCATCACTCACATGTATTTTATAGGTCTTTAGATGTTTCAGTTTTTTTTTTTTTTTTTTTTTTTTTTTTTTTTTTTTTTTTTTTT
>NW_019648690.1:0-2174 GCF_002806865.2 Cucurbita pepo subsp. pepo
ATCTATGGAGTTGTTCTTGGGTTCTATTTGATGTTTGTCTACTTTTTCTTGGTGGGGTTTTACTCTTTCTCTTGTTTCTGCTCAAATTTTTGGTTCTCTGAGGTAATTTAGATCTTTTTGGACTGAAACTTTGGTCATTTTTTATGTTTTTCTCTTGGAGAATTTGAACTTCTTGTGATAATGTGGCTATAAAATTGGTCTCTACTTGATTGTTAGTGATGGATAATGAATAATATTTCAAGATCCCGGGGAGGAGAACGAAACATTCTTTATAAGGGTGTGTAAAGCTCTCCCTAGCAGACGTGTTTTAAAAACTTTGAGGGAAGCCCGAGAGAGATAGCCCAAAGAGAACAATATCTGCAAGTCTTTTGTTTTGGTCGTGTTATATCTTGGATTTAAGTTTAGTTTTGACCGTTGTTCATGGCTCGAACCGTGTTAACCGATCGTCTTATGCAGTTGCAGCATCATGGGGAGGGAGCCAAGTGGTGTACAAGTCGAACAAAAGGCGAATGGGGTTGCTCATGACATAGTTCATGTTGATCCAAGAGTTGCAGGAAGAAACATTGAGGTCAAGGACTATGAAGTGAAGGAATGTACTGAAGAAAACTTGATCATTGAAAAATATGAAGAGAAGCAAGAGGTGTTGAGTACTAAAAGCACGAATGTTGATGCGGATGAGAAATACGAGAAGCCTCGAGTCGACGAGTACAAGAAGTCGAGCCCAATTGGATCGAAATCTCCAGGAAATATGAGGGGGCAATGCACTGTTCCTCAGCCATTTACGTTGGAAACCGAAAAGCGCGGTCTGTGCACACATATTGGTGTCAACAGTTCACCAAATATGCAATCTCCTTGTGCTAAGAAGAACTCTCAGGTAACTAATGTTCGTAATTTCCTGCCTATATCTGGTTTGTNTTAAAATGTCGGATCTGAATAATACGGGCAGAGGTTAGGTCAGCTTCTTTGCCCTGCCCACACTCAAGTCTTTGTCAAGGGACACAAGAACAACAATTGTCACAAGATCTAATCAACAATGACCCTAAGACTCGTGCTAGTCCTAATTGGTGAGCGAGTCGGAGTTGACCCATTAACCCACTTTATAGAAAATAGGTCACGGTTTATTCAAGTTGTAAGCTCAAGAACACGTTTGATTTTAAAATTTCAACTGATGAACGATGTGGAATGATTGCCACTCTTATATCAGACGAATGTTGTCTATGAAGCTATGTCATGAGTTGAGAACGACCAGTGTCATGATGTAACCGAAGAACACGATACATCATCTATCATATCAAGAAGAATGACAAAGATTGTCAAACTAACGTGCTAGCAAGACCAGAAGTGACAATGTCGTTAGTGGGGTCATAGACAACTTGAATGGAGGTTAGATGAGACCCCGAATCATAACGTTAAACATTGAGGTTTCGACAGAGTTTTAACAAGTGGTTCGTAACAAATTAAAATAATAAGCCTAAAACGTACCGAAATCAACCAAAATCGTTATTTATTATTATTTATTTTTGTAAAATTCAGCCAAAAGAATTTAATTCGAAAATAACTCAAAATTACCATTTTAAAAAATTGATTTAATTTTCTACCTTATTAAATTTGAAAAAAAAAGATAAAAAAATTAAAATAAATAATATTATTTTATGTCGAATCAAAATAGAGAGTTCTCCAAACAAATCTGATTTGCAGGTGGGGCCCACTTCCCAACAGACTCCGTTCTTCTCTTGCCTCCACCCCGTTTCAAATTTTTCTGCCGTTCAACTTAACGCCCCGCCGTTACTTATCTTCTGAACCCAAAAAAAAAAAATAATAATAAATAAATAAATAAATAAAAAATAAAAAATTAATATTTTGATCGAATAATCCAAGGTTACAATTCAATCCTATCTTACGATAAAAAAATATTTATATTTGTAACCGAGCTATAGATTCGAACGTTATATAAATGGAAGCCACCGCCCACGGTTCGATACCAGTTTTGGGAGAAAGTCATTTGCAATTTTGACTAGGAATTGAAAAGAAAAAAAGAAAAAAAAAAAAAAAAGCAGAACATTTCTTTTTTTTTCCTTTTGGTTTGTCTTGTTATTCAGAGTGGAGGGAGGAAGTGAAGAGGAGAAAAGGGTGATTTCTAGAGAGAAGAGAGAGAGGGGGAGGGGGGCGGGGGG
>NW_019648691.1:0-2165 GCF_002806865.2 Cucurbita pepo subsp. pepo
TTTTTTTTTTTTTTTTTTTTTTTTTTTTAATTTTATACTATTAACTTTTAATATGTGCAATACGGAAAAGGGTATAAGGTAAGAGAGAGTTTTAAATTTATAAATAACACTAGAGATTTTAGACTATTTATAGATGAAGCTTGCACACCATTGATTGTGGGAAGAGAGGTCACCTGAGCAAGAATTGCTAGCTCAGGAACAAGGAGAAGGCCCATGTGGCTCAATCCAAGGAGGACGAACTAGCTCTCTTCATGGTAAGTGCATACGTCCCCAATTTCGATTCCAAATCCACGGAGGTGGAGGTAATCGACGACGACGTCGAACCCGAGGAAGAGCTCCAGCTGGGCATAGCAAAGGCAGCACCAGCTAGGGAGCCAATTCAACTGAAGGAGGAGCAGGTGTTCACTCAAAGTGGCGAGAGGGACGAGTAGCATGAGCACCAACGATGGATCCTCGACACAGGGGCAACAAACCATATGACCGGGGCTAGATCTGCGTTCTCCGAGCTCGACTCAGGGATTTGCGGGACGGTGAAATTCGGCGACGGCTCTGTCGTTGAGATCGAAGGGCGCGACACCTTCCTGTTCATCAGCAAGGGAGGCGAACACCGCAAGCTGACCGACGTCTACTTCATCTCGAGGCTCAAGGCTCACCTTGTGAGCCTGGGTCAACTCGATGAGGCCGCCTGCTTCATTTCCATCGAGCGCGGGCTACTCAAAATCTGCGATGATCGATAATGGTTGCTCACGCAAGTTCGGCACACGACAAACCATCAGCCTCTCGGCCAAGACCGAAGAGTTATCTTGGAGGTGGCACACGAGTTACGGGCACTTGACTAGTGACTATTCGAGCTCAAAACTTAAGATCCCGTGAATAAAGCTAAGTTCGACAAGAGCTTACGAGCAAGTTGCTTACTGGGTATTGTTTGCTATTTTTCAAGAGAAAAGTAGACTTGGGTCGGTGGCAGGGACGTGTGGAGTCGTGCCTGGTTTTCTCGCCTTAGCTCCAAACTATTACAACTTGCAGAGTGGGCCCAATACCCCATCTGGCTCGACAACATGCCATAACCCTTGGGCTTGTAAAAGTTAACGCGGCATCAACAAGGCGCACTCGTTATAGTCGGACCTTGTCGGCATCAAGTACTAAACGACGGCGGTCATCAATGGCAGGGACATGTGGAGTGAGTGAGCCTACCCGGGATGGACCCCACAATGTGTGTATTTTCGCGTATTGCATTTTCTTCTACTCAAACCTGAGACTTGTGTGTTGTTAGGTTGATGCTCTAACCACTTGAGCTATTCAACTTCACTGTTGATAAGGTTGGCTCCTCCGCAATGATATACCATTGATAGCTTCAACCGGGGTCTGATACCACTTGTAGACTTTGGCAATTCGGAGGAAAACGTCGACGAAAAAACTGGCTGAAGAAAAATTTCTTCCAACGAAAAAACAGCTGAAAGTAAAAGGAGAGAGGGAGAGATTTGTTGAAGACTGATTGATTGATTTGTGGAAAAAATAGCGGAAAGTAAGAGGAGAGAGGGAGAGATTTGGTGAAGGATGATGGATTGATCTGTGATTCAGTTGCAATATTTAAATAATAAATTATCCTAAAATAGAAAAATAAATGGCAACTTAAGTAACGCTCATCCACTCTACGTGTACTTCCCACCTCCTTGAATTGGGTGAGTTTAAGGCAAAAATAGTTACCTAAAAAAAATGATTAACTAAAAAAAAGGATCACATTCATCAGGGTGAGTCTATCAAGGTGCACTTGCTCGGTCGTGAGTTTATTGCTGCGTCTATGAACATAAGCCCTTTCTCTGTTATCTCCTTCGGGTCGACCTTCCGTTGGAGGGCTGACAAGAATTTAAGCGCACCCATTCAGGGGTTGTCTTGATCTTCCCTCTTGTCTTACGTAGTCTCGANTGTATTAATAAATAAAAATAATGCAGGATTGCTCGATTGATCTTGCTTTATCAAAAAAATTATTATGTAGCCTATTATTCTCAATAAAATAATAAATATACAATGATGTCTCAAATACAGTTTTCCATTTTAATCATTCCATTTTAAATTTTAAATTTTAAATATTAAATAGATTTTTTTAAAGATTTTTTTTTTTTTTTTTTTTTTTTTTTTTTTTTTTTTTTTTTTTTTTTTTTTTT
>NW_019648692.1:0-2164 GCF_002806865.2 Cucurbita pepo subsp. pepo
TGAGTGTAGCTGTTTAATTAAATTAGTATATGGATATTAATTAAAAAAGAAAGTGAAATTAGAATTTCAATTATTTATTCAACTTTTTTAATCATATGTTTGGATAATTCTTTCTTTGCTCTATTATTTTCTTCTTTTTTTTTTAAATTTTTTGCCCCCATTACCAACTTCATCTTCACCTAAATTAATAAAAATATTATTTGTTTTTAATTTATATATGGTATATTGTTGAGCCATGGTTGCACTAAAGTTAAACATCATTTCGTTTAATTTGGTTTGATTTGATTTGTTTTTGTTAGTTTACGGTAATCTATTAATATTTCACTGTATTGATTTTGAGAATCAGTAGATACTTAATCTTTCGATTTATAAACATTAACTTTTTTTCCTTTAATGGATCGTGACAGTAGGATGAAAGTCTCACGTCCAGTGATTTAGGGAATGATCATGAGTTTATAATCAAAGAATACTCTCTCCATTGGCGAGGCCTTTTGGGGAAGCCCAAAATAAGTTATGAGAGCTTATGCTAGATAATATCATACCGGAAACCATTGTGGAGAATCGTGTTCATCTAACAATGACTATCGTTAAAATCAAATTTTGGGAAGCCCACAAGTTTTTTACTATAGTTTTGATTTAATTTCCTTAAAAGAAAAATACATTTTTTTATTTTTCAAAACATGAATTAAATTTTAAAAAAATATATTTGTAAAAATAGCTAACCCACATTATATGTTTTAAGGGAGAATTTCATTAAAAAAAATAAATAAATAAATTGGAAAAGTGTCTCGAGACAAGTCTCCATTATAACTGTCAACCTATTAAGCAGATGAGTCCTAGTAGCAAACATTTATTATAGACTGCCAAAAAGGTATAAAAAAAAATGATGAGATATAATTGAAATATAATTGATATTTAATATACTATCAAATAAGTGATTATTAACATCACATGTAATACAAATTACACTGCCTTCATTCATTCACTAATATATGAACTCCACCTTCAAATTTATAACGACCCTAAATTTCTACATATTCGGAGTAACTATTAACTTCTCATTCTCATCTATCGGATAGAAATATAATCCTCAAGAGGAACTGATGGTGTTACTATAACACGTGCGGAACCAATTTGGATCTTAGGCACTCTAAGTACATCAATTNTAAAAAATACAATTTTTTTTTCTTTTTAAAACAAGCACGGGGAATTTAAAACAAAAACAATAAATATATATATAATTGGTTGAGGCTCTCTATGCTACCTATTCTAGATCTGCTCTCATCCTTAAGTAGTGTCTAGTCGTTACTTGAAAAATAAGTAAAAAATTTAGTGAACATAAAATATAGCAAGTGACCAACTTGTAGGTTGTTGATCATGTCAGTAGCTAGTGTTAGGGTACAACATTGTAAATCAAATCAAAGGCATAAAATGGTTTCTATTCTAAGGACCTTAGTCATAGACTCAAGTCATGGCTTATGGGTTTGGTCAATATGATGCTTAGTCCTAACTAATGTACTTATGTGATCTCTCGTCCTGGATGGGTTGAAGAAAAATGTATTCTATTGGGTCCTAACACTCCCCTAGAAAACTTACTAGATCACATGGTTCATAAGAACCATGAACTTAAGAGTATACCTATGTCTGAAAATTGAACTAGGATTCAGAATCAAGATTTGGCCTATGATTGCCCCAGCATTTCCTACCTTTCTTGTGACATAGTAAGCATATAAACATTGCATTTCACTCCCGTGAGGAAAACATTAAATCATGATGTATCATATAAAGTGAGGTCTATGATGACTTTGAGCATAAGGCGAGTTTGAATGCTTCGAGGTTTGGTTGTGCATTTCTAGGAATAACCCTAGAGCATTAGTCATAAATTCATAAAATCATGGTCTGACACTAAAGATTCGTCTTAAAAACTCAAGGCACAACGTGTACCTAAGTCTTTCCTATAAAGTTCATCATTCTTAATTTAAGCATAATAATATATTTTTAAGATATTTGTTTGTAGGTTTTAAAACCATATGTCAAATGAATCACTTTTAATATTTAGATCCTAAATTAAAAAATAATACATGAAACTTTATAATAATAGAAATTAAACATTAAAAGCTAGAACATACAATAATTTACCATCTGATAAAAGAAAAAGAAATAA
>NW_019648693.1:0-2158 GCF_002806865.2 Cucurbita pepo subsp. pepo
TATGTTTCACAAAAATAATAATAATAATAATAATAATAAATAAATAAAATAATAATAAAGCATCTGTGCTTAAGGTTACTCTATTAAAAAACTCTCTCCCCTCAAGTTGTTCTTCAGCTTCCATTATTTGTTTTGACAAGTTGTTCTTCAGCTTCCATTATTTGTTTTGACATATTTTGATTTTGAGAAATTTCCAACTTCCCTTACTTATTATATTTTGTAACTAATAATTATCCATTTACTCTGTGTCAACATATACTCGAAGTTAGTTTGTAAAAGTAATAATAACAAGAGAGAAAATTTTGTTATATAAGGCTTTCTCTTCGACAAATGAAAATATTTTCATAACAAACTACCTTCGAGTATAGGTTCTCAAGGCTTAGTCTTATTGGTGAAAAGTTTCTACATCATCCTAGAGTAGTGGATGATTTCAAGGCTCCCCTCTTCAGATGATTTCAAGACATTTTATTAGAATCAAACACTTCAGCATTTCAATTATAGGCTTAAAAGCTAAGACAAATTTTAATGAGCTTTGAGCTATTTGAGCTAAGGGAATGAAAAGTATGATAAACTTGCTATTTGAGCTATCACTTGTAACAACCCATCAAAGAATGAGAAATAAAAGATTCTTGTTGTATTTTATATTCACTTTCATGCTCTTAAGATTATGCTTTTTCGTTTTCTTTATTCGTTTGAAGCACTATTCTAGAACTTATTAGATCAAAGAGAAAAAATTCTAAACAAAGGCAACTTTTGATGAGCTTGACGTACTCAAAAGAAAAAACAAAATTGATTAACAAAAAAACAAAATATGAATACATAAATTAGGGTAAAAATCGGTTGTCGACGTTTGATGACCGTGTCCTTCAGTGTTCTTTTTTTGTTCTATCATATTCCAAATACAAACGCATGCCAAGGGAAAAGATTCAACTTCTCTTAAGGTCAGCTTCACTTCTAGTTTCTGTTTGTTTCTCGAAAAATACAAGATTTTCATTTTCAATATTATTTCTGTTAAAAGATTGCAAGGGTAGCGGTCAAACTATCTTCAATTGATTGCTTCTTGATATCTAATTGTCTTCCATTGGCAACATATTCATGAAGGAGGAGAAATCAAGGTTAGTTTTTCTCTTATCATTCCTTTTCATACATTGGCATTACGAGCTCATGCAATCTTTCTTTACGATGCCATCTAATTGCTTTCGTGTTGAAATAAAATAATAATAACTGCAGCATTTTGATTTTGTTAGTCATAAAGTTAAACGAGTTCATAGTGAATTATTTAATCCATACTGCATCATTCTCCATTTGTTTTTATGTATAATAGTTTACTAAATTTCCAATTGAAATAGTCAATTTTACATTGGACCAGTTAATATATTCTTACATAGAGAGGCAAGGTCACGATACCAGTAACAGGGATATAGACGAGTCAGGCTTTGAGAAGATTGCCAGTACAACTACTTCAAAAGAAGCGTCGGACACTTTAGGAAAAGTGTTAAAAGGAACGGACCGAGTCAAGCAAGTGCGTCTCCAAACTCTTCATGGCAATTTTCTTTCATGAACGGTGATTCCATAATTATATTTTGAATTAATGCAATTTTCTTTCCCGTGAAATTATTGTGATTATCTTTTTTTTTTTTTTTAACTTAAACTTGTTGCTGAATCTTAGAAGATTGGGAGATCATCAACAATCTGAGGATTGACACGTCGTCGAGGCTGCAACAGAGGATGAGCAACCTACAGAGAATGTTGGAGAAATGCATGGATATGCAACTCAAGTTGCAGCGCTCAATAAAGCAAGAAGTTTCTTCTGCATTGAACTGAGAGCTAGTTCAGAAGGTTTGTCTTCATTATTAATGCCACTGAATTCTTTAGCTTATAAAATTTAGATGTTTTGTTGTACAAATAATTCTACCAGTCTGTTTTTTTGTGTTTTTCTTTGGTCCCAACTTTCATTTAACTTTACATTTTCTCTCATTTACAACTTGTAGATGTGGGCACATGTGCACGTGTTCAAAATGTGCTAACGAGTTGGTCAAGGCTCGAGAAAAGTGTCTGATGGATTGTGTGCCCATTCTAGAAGTGATTCGTGCTTACTCCCTATGATGACTTAGACGACAATAAAGAAAAATGAGATTACTACTGATTCATTCATCTT
>NW_019648694.1:0-2157 GCF_002806865.2 Cucurbita pepo subsp. pepo
TCATATAATTTACCCTAACAAATCAGCTACAAACTAACAACCTCCGTAATTGTATTTACAGATACAAAATGTCATCCTCCCCTCGAGAAGTTTGACAGTACATAACTGAGACTAACCAAAAGCACCTTTTATCACGTGGGTTTAAAATTAAGGAGTCGCTTCATACTCTGTCAAGATTTGGTCGTCTTCTCTTTCCCTACATGAATTATATATGTATTTCGTTTCATGTCAGAAATTGACGGATCAGAAAGACAAAACATATTAGGAGGATCAGAAACATAACTCACCAAATAGATTTGCTTTTAAAGGGAATCGAAGGGAGGACGGTCTCTTTACTTTTACCTCCTTCAGTTGCCTGCTCTTGTTTAGTTTTTCTACTTTTTCTACTCCACCGCTGCTATCTCCTACTAAAAGATGATATCCTTTTGTGACCTTGTCATGGTAGACGGCTGGTGGTGCAAGCCTCAATTGAGGCATATTTTCTATGTCTATTACTCTCTGATTTTTCTGTAAGTTAGCCAGAATCTCAAACTGCAACAATACACAAATTCAGGTATTAGTTCAGTTGCAACAAAACCTATTGGTCGTCGCACCAGTAAGACAAAAACAATACCCGTGGTATTTGCTGAAGAGTGTATGGAAGCTCCAATAAATCTGTTTCTTGTGGATATGAAACAGAAGCTCCTGACGACGATTGAGTTCTTGATGAAAATTTATTCACTAGACTGTACTCAGTCAGTGCTTTGCCTCTAGACCGTTGAGAGTGATTGCTATGCACACAAACTGGGCATGAGAAGTCTCCACCTGAAGCCTCATTATCAAGAACTTCGCACTGAAGATGAGTTGCATGACCACAGTTAAAAACTCGAACTCTGTAACTTGATGAGCTCTTGACAAGAAGGCGATTACATATGCAACAGACAGCACCCCGGGGAGCATATCCGTGAGATGCCCCTTTCTTCAATAAACTCATGGTATAGAACGTGTCATCCTCAATTAAAGCTTTGGCAGTATCCTAAACAAGTTTGAAAAGACTTCAATTTACATTTTACAGGCGTATCAGACACATCTTGGAGGTCTGCCTGGGGGATCACATATTCTAGAGGATCAAACACTAAAACTCAGGCCTCAGAGACTTGTGCATGTCTCCTAGGCATTAACCTTGAATTAATCTTGTACGTTCTTGTGTTCCATAACATCCATACGAGTAGCCAAGCCTTAAAGCCTATAATAACTACTTGGCTACAACGAGTTTGAAGGGATACATTTTTCATATCAAGTTCCTTATAATATAACATATACCATTTTAAGTATTCGAACTTAAATACTTAAAACTTGGTTAAAAAAGAACTTAATAATGGAAATTTAATCATAAATTCAATGATATTTATTTGTCGAAAAAGAATAAGCCAGATATCAAGCACCCCAGACATTTCTTAGTATGTTATACTGAGGGACTGAAAACATACCAGAATTCTTCTTTCAAAGCCAAAAGTCCCAAGCATCCCAAGTATGGTAAGTTTAAAATCGCCAAATTCTTGACTTCCGTTGTCAGAGAGAAGTCTGGACATGATCGTTGGAAGATGAACATATCCTATCATCCCCTCAACTATCTCTCTGATAAATCGAGAGAACAAACTCCTTAATATATGAGCAGTTTGATTGGACTTCAAAATTCTCCATGTAACTATATGTGCTTCTTTATCCTTTTGTGAACCTGATGACTCGTTCAAGAATTGAACTTGATTTTCTCCAAAAGAAGCAGTTCTATAATTAAATGATTCAATTAAAGGCTCACAAAACCTGCCAATCCAAAGAAAAAAAAAGTCCATCACAAACTGAGAACCAAATTTAAATTATGAATACAAGGTACAACGCATACTATAACACTAAAGTTATGCTCAGGAACTACCAATTGCAGGATAAATTTATCGAAGTAAGACACTGAGACCTATATTTTTTCCAATTAAGATTTAAGGTCGAAATACATGAGATATGTTTATGCATATGCGCATAGGTACATACATACATATGTACCCAAAAGCATAGGACAAAAAGTCGAAAAGATGTTAAACGCCCCTTTCTTCTTTTTCCTTTTTCATTCACCAATAAGTTCGTTAACAATAAGAGAAGTATTTAGGATTTATCAGCATGCTA
>NW_019648695.1:0-2156 GCF_002806865.2 Cucurbita pepo subsp. pepo
GCCTTGAGGGGAAGCCCGAAAGGGAAAGTCCAAAGATGACATGAATCTGGAGCATTACATCTTGTGTGCTACTACTAGCGGTGGATCTGGAGCGTTACATCCTGTGTGCCACCTTAGTAGCGTGTAAACAAAAGGCTATTGGACATGGAGAGGGAGTTAGCGAAGCGTGTTGTTTGTAATGCAAAGCTTATCGTTCGTACCAAATTAGTAATTTTACATAAAATGTTCTTAGAAAAGTAAATAAAGAAGTTATGGGGGATGAAAATGTAAATAAATAGAAGTTAGACGCTACAAGAAGACCGTTTCTTGGTCAACGATGTTGTCTTTAAGTCGTATCTTCTGGAGGCAAAAAGCCGGCTGTTTTAGTCTATTACGTGGCGTGATTTGATTGGTTGAATTTATTAAGTTTGACCTTCTAGAAGGCCTAACTAAAATAAGATTGGTCTTTGTTTTTCGGTCTGTTTGATAAGACAAAGTCCACACATCTACGAGGGGTATTTTTGTCATTTTGCTTTAATCCAGTTGGCGGCTGGTCGAGTTTGCCTCAAAATATTGTTTGAATAATGATTTAATAATCAAATAAAAAACCATACCAAAAAACATTAATAATTTTTTTTTAGTTCGGCAAACGTGGACCGAGTAAAAGCTCTAGCTCGTACCCTACCATTAACACTCTTATCGATATAATAAATCTTATTCTCGTTTGTACTTTTATCTGTTAAATTACTAAATAATCTAAAGTGTAAGTTGACGGGATATGACAAATTTAATTATATTAACACTAATACTTTGGCTAATTTGTAGGCTTGAGAATTTTTAGAAGTCGGTCTAAATTTCAACTTTGTTCATCGAGCATGTTGTTAAACATACAAACTAGAAACGTACTTGTATGATTGTAGTGGTGGGAGAAGTTGCAACCCGACTAAACCAATTGATAGTTCAGCTCGTACCTCACGCAAAAATTTAATAGCTTTGACTAAACAACTCTACACCCCTAAATACATATTTAAATAACTTACAAAACTAAAGAACTTTGAGTTGAATAACTCGATATTAACTAACTTATTACTCCAAACAATCTGTGTAACGACCCACAAGATTCGGAATATAGATTGGGCACCTGATAGCCCTGATATTCTCCTACATCCTCTGTGACATGGTTATCTTATACTCACTTCTCGCTACTAAGAGTGAAGACTATCCCCACATACTAACACGAGTCCTTCCAGCACGATTTGTCCTCACTCATATGCATCTTAGAAAAATTTTGACAAACAATTTATGTAATGACCCACAAGATTTGTAATCCGACACCTGATAATCTCGACATTCTCTTGCATCCTCGGTGACATGGCTATCTACAACTTGAGTTATCGAAAAGTAGGTCATTACAATTACTATTAAGCTTAATTAATTAGCAACATCTCACAAACAAATGCATACAAATTTAGATTAGTTTAAATTAGGATTAAAATATGGTTTCAGTTTAAACGGATGATTTAAATTTTTCTTTTATATTTTATAGTCGTTTAGAATGAGAAAGTCTCCGACCATCGACTTTTAGAATGACGATGAGTGCCTTATCCAATGAACTATCCTTAAATTATATAACTATTTTCTAACACTTAAAAACTCATTACTCAAGATTGATTTTACACTTTTTCCCCATCTTATTTTGTAACGACCCATGCCCAGATTTCAGAGTAAAGGTATCAGAGTAGTACCTCTCTCAGCAAGATGTGGTTCGGGGACGAACCGAGACAGAAGCTAATAGGCATGTGACACTTGAGTAAATGAAGGGTACATGAATGAACCAATATCACGTCTGAATTGAAAGTCACTATCTATGCCAACAAGATGCACCTTTTTATGGGTAACATAATTATAGAAATTTTATAGTTCAATGTGCTTTATTTGGAGAAATTCTATATTGGGTGACCTCTTGGAAATTTTTCTAAGATCCATGTGAGTAAAGACAATACATGTTGAAAGAACCTGTGTTGGTCCGTGGCGATAGTCTTCACTTTTAAAAGCAAGAAAAAAAATAACGTAACTATATTGTAGAGAATACATGAAAATGTCGGATAATGCTAGAACCATCCGATACCAAATTTTAATTTTAAATCCTGAACATGAGTTGTTACATATTTTTTTTT
>NW_019648696.1:0-2150 GCF_002806865.2 Cucurbita pepo subsp. pepo
GCATTTTGAGCTTTGGACTATGATTGTTCTTGAGATTTTTCGTCTGGTATTGTCCATTTCAATCGATTATTGCTTCAAACTATTGGGGATTTTTAATGTGAAGTTGATCGAGACGAATGTATCTGCATTTTGAGCTTTGGACTATGATTGTTCTTGAGATTTTTCATCTGGTATTGTCCATTTCAATCGATTATTGATTCAAACTATTGGGGATTTCTAATGTGAAGTTGATCGAGGCGAATGTTTCTACATTTTGCGCTTTGGATTATGATTGTTCTTGAGATTTTTCATGAGGAGATTCTTATTGCTATTGGATCTGATTCTGCGTTTATATTTAGTTCCTAATCCCTAAAATGTTTCAATCTGTTCGTTTTCTTGTACTTCTGATTATATGAACTGTGTTCTTATCAAGCAGATACTAATAATGTTTGTATTTACATTGGTTTCTGCTGANAATTACATGAACTGTGTTCTTATCAATTAGCAGATACTAATAATGTTTGTATTTACATTGGTTTCTGCTGATTCTGATGGATTTCTGAAACTATTTGTATTTGTCAATGAACACAAATGCCATTGATTCAGAACAAGAAGCTATGATTTTGCAGGGGTTGGTTTTTCAGAGCGGCAATTCGAAATAATGCTGAGAAAACGAACAAGGTCGGTTCAGAACGATCAATATAGAATGAATCAGCTGAATGTTCCTTGTTCTAGTTCGATTTTCAAAAGATGTCACATGTTTACTGGCTTATCTCCTAAAGGTTTAGATTATGATTCAGCTAAAAGTCCCACTTCTCCTCTTGATTTTTGGGTATTCCCTCTTAAATCTCCTAGATCATTATCCAATGAGATCCATAGAAGGAACTGGGATTGTAGTAAAGTAGGGCTTAGCATTGTAGATTCCTTAAACGACGATGACAATGAACTATTTGGGAAAGTTCTTCGATCATCGGATAGTAAGACCGTTCTTTTCAGACCTCGAATTGTCGCTAAGAACAACTTGGATCGTCCTTCAAGAGCTATTCTTTTTCAAGGACCGAAATCCTTGCCTAAAAACTATGTAACTTTCCCTTTATCAAAGACCAAATCTCCCATTGATCAGGGAAACTCTAATGTGATTTTTGAAATTGGAGAAACCCCGTTAGAATCCGAGCGTTTCAGGAACTACTCTCGATCTTTTGATTCCTATAGGTCGTTTGCTCCTCGTCCTGGTTTAACTGGTAACAGCCTTGGTAGTAGTTGTACTACTGAGAGCATTGATTCTCCATGGTTAGCTGAAGAACCTAGAGATTCAAATAAACGTCCCCTTGCGAAACTGTGTTCGAGTTCTTTGGGCGTATCTGTTGACAATGGATCTAAGAGGCCTCTCTCAGCAAGTGAGATTGAGTTGTCTGAGGATTATACTTGTGTGATCTCACACGGTCCGAACCCGAAAACTACTCATATTTACGGTGACTGCATTTTAGAAAGTCGTAATTGTTTGAGCTCTTCTTCTGAGAATGAAATGAAGGAGGGATTGTTCCATCCTCTTAAGAACATGGATATGGCCACTTCATATACCTTAAGTGACTTCTTAAGCTTCTGCCATTCCTGTCATGAGAAACTGGAAGAGGGAAAAGACATCTACATTTACAGGTTTGCCACAAGAAAAATCAACAGTGTTCTTGTTTCTTGCATCCCTTTTTACGAGAATAACGAACTCGTGACCGTTGCAGGGGGGAGAAAGCTTTCTGTAGCCTTACGTGCCGTTCTCAGGAGATATCGATGGATGAAGAGCTCGAGAAATCCATCGAAAAAACCTCGGTGAGTTCTCCTAAGTCCAATGCTGACCGTGATGAGGATCTCTTCGGAACGAGCGTTGGTGGCTTTGCATAAGCACTCGCCGCGTACGATGCCCGTTGAAGTTAACGGACACCCTTTTGGTCATCTGTTTGAAAAGAGCTGTTTTTATGTCCATTGGTGGCGGCCATGGATGATCATTTTTGTAAAATCATGGTGTCTACTGTCTTTGTTGCTTCGCCATTTTTACATAAACTTGACTGTGAATGCCTTGTGAGCCTGTTTTTTGTGGCTCCTATTTTTGAGTTTCTTTCTGGCTTCATTTATGATTATGGCCAGAAAATAAGATGATGAATGGACCCGAAACTTTA
>NW_019648697.1:0-2149 GCF_002806865.2 Cucurbita pepo subsp. pepo
CGTAAACTTGTCGATATTTTTATATGTTCATGCATTCAACATCGATCTGGATGTCAATCATTGATCACGTTTTGTACGGCTTAACCTACTTTGACTCGGTTTCTAACTATGATACAGAATAATGACCTAACAATTCCAACAAAAATACAGCAACTAGGTTAGATTAAAACGTATACTCTCGAGCAAAGTGTCAGAAGTACAACAAGCAACGGAAAATAAACAAAATCACTGAAATGACACTCTAGAGATAGCTCGAGAATGGATCTCGATGGTTACTAAATTGTGGTGATGAATGAAGATGGATGAGGAGGAGCTGGAACTTCAACAACACCTTCAAGCATCTGTAGGACTTTCTTCATGGATGGCCTAAAAGATGGCTCCTCTTGAATGCACCAAATGGCAACGGTAACCAATTTCTCCACCATTTTCATATCCTTCTTAGCTTCCTCATCTTTTCTTACTAACCTTTCAACTTTCCTTGATATCAAGCAATCATAGGCCCAATCAGCCAACACCATTTCATCCTCACCCTCGGCTTTCATTTCAAAGCTTCTTCTACAACAAACGATCTCCAACANAGCCTCCGCTTTCATTTCAAAGCTTCTTCTACAACAAACGATCTCCAACAGCACAATTCCAAAGCTATAAACATCTACCTTCACGGTAATCGGGAGGTTCCTGAACCATTCTGGAGCCACATACCCTTTCGTTCCTCTAATGGCGGTCACGGTTCGAGTCTGGTCTTTCTTCAAGAGTTTGGCTAAACCAAAGTCTGCAATTCTTGCAGAAAAAGTGTCATCAATAAGGATGTTTTGAGGCTTAATATCACAGTGAATAATCTGAGTTTTGCACTCTTCATGTAAATAATTAAGCCCTCTAGCAGTTCCTATAGCCAGATGAATTCTCTTGTTCCAGTTTGAAGGCGGTCCGTAAAGAAAATCTGCTAGAGACCCATTAGCCATGAACTCATAAACTAGCAGTCTGTGTAGCTGTTCATTACAGAAACCGAGCAATCGAACCAAATTCTTGTGGTTCGTTCGAGCTATAGCACTGACCTCAGCTTTGAATTCTTGGTCTGCTTCTTTCACTGTATTATCCAATAGCTTAACAGCTACCAAGCCGTTGTCCATGGAGTCAACAATCCCTTTATAAACAGTAGCAAAAGCACCACTTCCCAGCTTCTCCTTGAACCCATTTGTGGCCTTGTTTAGCTCTTCATAGCTAAAACTTCTCAGGTTCATTCCAAGAACTGGTAGCTTTCCGGAAATAACCAAGGATCGATATCCGTTCTTACTCTTTCGACAAACAATCAGAAAACTAACCAGCAAGAACATGAAAATCAGACAACCTGAGCCACCAATAAGAGCTAATCCAATAACCACAAATGTTTTGTCCTTGTATTTCATGACAAGATCAGTAGCTATCAAACTAGAGTTATCCTTCCTATATTTGATCAAAGATTTACCGTTGTAATCACGGTTAACTCTTCCAAATGAAAGAGGAAACTTCTTCATCCAACAATTCCCTGATTCAGAAACCACAGCAGCACAAAAACAATCATTCAAACAAGCTGTTCTACACCAATCCTCATCTTCCCCTGAGTATCCCATATAATCAATTTTAGGCCAATCTGTGTTATCAATGACAGAGAAATCGAATTTATTAGCTTCAAGATCAGAATCCTCGCATGTTTGAGGAACAAAATTTGGACTGCAGCCTTTCATTTCATCTTTTGGATCAACCCTTCGATACCCTTGTGGGCATTTGCAAGATGGTCTATGATTTTCGTCAGTTTCACAATAGCTATTATACCCACATACTCCACTTCCTAACCCACCAACTATTCTATCACAGATATTTGAAGGAATGAAATCTGAGAGACTAATCCAAGACTTACCCTCAGGAGTAGCGTTCTCGCTCTTTGGATACACATATTGCCTGAAAACGCCATCGTAATCCAGAATGGCTCGATGGTAGAAACCTTCATTTGAATAAGAACTGGAGGAGATTAAATTGCTTATAATAGTTCCATTTTTTGCAGAGATATAAACAGAGCCAGATAGATTAAAAACAAGCTGGAACCCAGAATTTACAGTGTCACTTGCCCAATAAGCCGTCCCAAGAGCACCCAAAGGGGCAATTCTTGTGT
>NW_019648698.1:0-2147 GCF_002806865.2 Cucurbita pepo subsp. pepo
CTGTAATCGGCCATCGTTATTCCGTTCGGTCGTTGATGAGTGATCCCCGAATTAGGGTTAAGATCGATCAATTTGGGGAATCAATTACAGAGCTGCGTTCCGGTTTCTGGCGATGAGTGCCGTCAACATCACTAACGTCACCGTCTTGGATAACCCTGCCGCATTTCTGAATCCATTTCAGTTCGAGATCTCATATGAGTGCTTAACTCCGCTTAAAGACGGTAATCTGTTTTGTTTTGATAGATTGCATCAGTTTGGGTGATGATTTGAACAGTCGATGTTGGGGTAATTAGATGTTGTCTTGAAATTATTTTATTGGATTCATCAGATTAAGAGTAGGATATTCCTAGTGTTTCGGCTTGTAAACTGGATATTTGCGTTTGGTTAATGATTTGTTTGCAATCGTTTCTCTACTCACATTTTGCGGAAGAAAACTTTGTGCCCCTGATTTCCTGTATACTGTTCGGATTTAAAATTAAGTTCAAATCTCGTAACCTAACGCCTGTATTCTAACGATGTGTTTTTTCATGCTTAAATCCTGATTTTGATGCTTGAGCCTTGGTAGTTTGTGATAGAAATTTGTCATTTCTACTCAGCTCTTTTGATATTGTTATCTTTGAAGGGTATTTGTATGTATACTCTTTATGGTACAGATTCATATATGCCTTTTAACTCCTAATGCTCATTTCAAAAGTTCTTATTCATCCTCTTTGGATATTTTTTTCNTTAAAGATTCATATATGCCTTTTAACTCCTAATGATCATTTCAAAAGTTCTTATTCATCCTCTTTGGATATTTTTTTCTTGTGGGTGGAGGTTTGGTTTAGAACGTTGAATACTAGATATAGTAAAATTGTGTTAATCATGATGTTTGGATTTTTCTTGAGTATTTAGTCCGTAGTTCATTAGATGGTCGGGTAAGAGTTGAGTGTTACTAGAAAACCCAGATGATAATAGAACAAAAAATCATGTGCTCAAACTCTAGTAATTATTGTTCTTTTTGGAGATTGATATTAAGAGTCACTTTTCTAGACTTGCTAATTTTGAACCTAGATGTGACCAAAGTATTAAAAATATAAGCATAAGATCAATAATATATTAGCTTANGGTAATTATTGTTCGTTTTGGAGATTGATATTAAGAGTCACTTTTCTAGACTTGCTAATTTTGAACCTAGATGTGACCAAAGTATTAAAAATATAAGCATAAGATCAATAATATATTAGCTTAAACTATAAATTATGCTCAATCTATTGCTCGTGATTTTGGATTTACGGGTCATTAATTTGATAAGAAACACTGCATTGTCATTTCTTAAGTTATTAGCTCAATGATCGATGTATTCTATTTTGGTTTTTGACTCAAATCAACTTTAATGACATGTTTTCTGTTTGATTATTCTACAGATCTAGAATGGAAACTCACCTATGTCGGATCTGCCGAGGATGAAACCTATGATCAGCTTTTGGAGAGTGTGCTCGTTGGACCTGTTAACGTAGGCAATTACCGTTTTGTTCTTCAGGTAATATATGCCGAGTCCTTCACTAGTGACAGTTTTAGCATGGCTTAAAAAGAGATGAAATTCAAGTAAAGATTTGAGTAATTAGTACAATTTAGTGATAGATTATCATATTTTTACTTCAAGGGGATTCGAACTTTTATCTTCTTGATCCGAAAAAAATAGTCTTTGTCAAACATCGATCTATATAAATACCTGATGAAATTTCACTTGTGTTGACTCAAATTTCTGCTCAAACTGGAATCTGACTGTTCTNAAAATTTCACGTGTTGACTCAAATTTCTGCTCAAACTGGAATCTGACTGTTCTGAACTGGTACATTTGTTGGGATTGGAAATTTTGCAGGCAGACCCTCCGGATCCGTCAAAAATCCGGGAAGAAGACATCACGGGGGTCACAGTACTGTTGTTAACATGTTCATACATGGGACAAGAATTTATAAGAGTAGGATATTATGTGAACAACGATTATGATGATGAACAGCTTCGAGAGGAACCTCCACCAAAAGTTTTGGTGGAAAGGATCCAAAGAAACATTCTTGCTGACAAGCCCAGAGTCACAAAGTTCCCAATCAATTTTCATCCGGAGAACTCTGAACATGGTGGAGAGCAAAATTCGTCTCCACCAG
>NW_019648699.1:0-2146 GCF_002806865.2 Cucurbita pepo subsp. pepo
GTTTTATTATGCAGAAAAATATGTAACTAAACTCAATTGGCCAATTGGCATTAGGAGCTTTAGGAGCTACAGATTTGCAATGTGCAACCCTTTGGCCTATAAGCTAAGTTGGTTAGAATGTCCTGTTAACAAAACTCGAAGGTTGCAGGTTTGACACATGATACTTCGTTAAAGCACTACAAACATTAAAAGATAATGACTTAAAAGTATTAAGTTTATTATACCTAAAATTATGTAACCTAATCTCGAATGACTGGATTAGAATCTACCGATCTACAATGTGCATAAAACCTATGGCCTATTAGCTGCGTTAGTTAGAGTATCGTGCTAATAATGCGAAGGTCGCAGGTTTGAAACTTACATGGGCCAAATTCATTAATTCTTAGTAATATGTACCGTTTATCATAGAATCCTTACCCATGTAATTTTTAGACTGAAACAAAATAGATGGGTCGGTGGTCAGCATAATGTCCGCATATTTGGTCCGTCCTCGGTTGGAAGAGTTGTTTCTGTAGGAATGAGAACGATTAGTGGCTGCGAATGTCGTAGGAGCGGAGTTAGAAGACTAAGGAAGCACTGGAACAACCAAATCTCAACTGCAAAATAGGGGAGAGGGGTGAGAGAGCAGTAGCAAAATAGAGGAGAGGGGTGAAGAGAGTAGTAGAAAAAGCTAAAAAATTTGTGCCGACTGCCGAGTCCACGAAGGAACCAATGCACTTTATCAATGTCCTCGACGGGCCTGCCAATTGCATGAAATGGGTGTTTTGTATTAAATATTTTTCTGATGGATCAGTCGAGCGTTTCAAGACTTGTCTTGTTGCCAAAGGTTATACTCAGGTTTCTGGTCTTGACTACACCGACACTTTCAGCCCGATTATCAAAGTTACCATTGTTCGTGTTGTGCTTTCCATTGCGGTCACAAATAAATAACTTGATGTCAAGAATTCTTTTCTCAATGACACTATTATTGAACATGTTCATATGGAACAACCTCCTAGGTATATTGATCCTTCATTTCCCACTCATGTCTATCTATTAAAGAAAGCTCTTTATGGCTTAAAGCAAGCTCCTCACATCTGGTTTTAGCGTTTTAGCTCATTTCTTCTCACACTTGATTTTTCTTACAGTCTCGCTGACACGTTCCTTTTTATGTTTCATCAGTGATCTAACCTTATCTATTTTCTTCTTTATGTTGATGATATTATTGTTACCAGCAACAATTCATCTCTTATTCAAAGTTTTACTCGCAATCTTTGTTCTGGGTTTGCTACCAAAGATTTTGGTTCTCTCAGTTACTTTCTTGGTCTTGAAGCTTCACTCACAACTGATGGTCTCTTTATTAGTCGATTAAAATATGCCGGAGATATTCTTACTCGTGCTCAGTTGCTCGATAGCAAACCAGTCCACACTCCCATGGTTGTTTCTCAACGTCTGACTGCTGATGGTTCTCCTTTCTCTAATCCTACTCTCTATAGATCCCTTGTTGGCGCCCTTTAGTACTTGACCATTACGCGTCCAGATATTGCGTATGCTGCAATTCTGTCAGTAAATTTTTGCATGCCTCTACTGCAGAGCACTTTCTTGCTGTCAAACGTATTTTTCGCTATGTCAAAGGAACACTCCACTTTGGTCTTACCTTTCGTCCATACACTGTTCCTAGTGCGCTAGTGGCTTATTCGGATGCTGATTGGGTTGGTTGTCCCGATACTAATCGTTCTACATCCAGCTATTTTATTATCTTGGTAACAATCTCGTTTCTTTGAGTGCCAAAAAGCAACCTACTGTCTCATGCTCTAACAGTGAATCCGAGTATTGTGCTCTTGCCATAACTGCTACTGAACATCTTTTGGTTATGCATCTTTTGCATGACCTCAAGGTCCCTATTTCACAGCAGCCCTTGCTCTTAATTGACAACAAAAGTGCTTTTTTTTTTAGCTCTAATCCCGTTTCTCACAAGCAGGACAAACATGTTGAACTAGATTATCATTTCCTTCGAGAACTTGTTGTCGCGGGAAAACTTTGCACAAAATATGTACCTTCCCATCTTTGTCATTGTTGNGTCGCGGGAAAACTTTGCACAAAATATGTACCTTCCCATCTTTGTCATTGTTGGCAAACTTCGCACAAAATAACTTCCATCTCCATG
>NW_019648700.1:0-2144 GCF_002806865.2 Cucurbita pepo subsp. pepo
TTTTTTTTTTTTTTTTACCCTATAAATAATAGAGGTAATTTTTTAATTTATTTACCTTACAAATATTGAGGTGATTTTTTATATTTAGAATAGAATTCAGCTGGTGTGGAACCGAGCATGAAATATTTTAAAAAATCCAAATTGCCACTCTGACAAACCTTAATATACAACAAAGTTCTCAGTGTTATTTATAAGTTGATTTGGTTTCGGTTTAACTCGAGTTTTTTATCCTATGAATCGAAAACCGAATTGAGACACTCCGGGTCAAGAAAAAACAACCCAACCCAACCCCTATAATTCTTGTTGAGTTGGTCCAGGTTTTCGAGTTGTCGGGTTAGATGCACACCCCATTAGTAACGCCTTCCTTTGCACACTGCCACAAAAAACACCATCTTCCTCAACCTTGGCCACCTTCCCTCTTCTTTCTTTGTCCCCATTTGACATTTTTGTTTCAAAGTCAAAAAAAAAATTTATATTTATTATATTCATTTCACTTCCTCTCTCATACTTTTTTTTTTCTCTCTACAACCGTCTCCAACTTCAAATTTAATTCTAAAAAATTCTTTAAATTAATAATTAATTAGATTAATCTAAAAAGATTGTATAACAATTAAATGATAAAAAAAACTAATAGCTCAAGCTCACTCCAAACATATAATCATCTTTGTATTTTTTTTTTCTAGGTTTCTCTGTAAAGTTTTGAAACGTACCTAACTTCTATAAAAAAACATTTTGTTTTCTTCTCTAACTGATGTAGGTCTTACACTGATATAGGATGGAGCCGAAAAAAATTTGATATCTATATATATATATATATATATATATATAAGAAATAAAATTAATATTTTGAAGTTTTCCCTCACGTTTATCTCGATGGTTACTGTTTCCTCTTTTTTTGAAATTTTGTATGCTTGTTTTTTCCAAGTGATTCCTCATTTTCTATTATGATTTTATAATTATTATTCTTTTAAAAAAATATATAATCTTTTAATTGGTATGATCGGGATATAATTTACTTAATTTTTTGTATTAAAATTATAGTTTTGGATTCGAAACAAGTTTCGAGACAAAACGACAAAAGACACTTTTAACTAATAAAGAAGAAAAACAAACATTAAATAAGTTATGAGTAATAACGGACAAACGGACACGTGACCGTATGATCAAAAACTCGAACCTTTGACGATTTAAGCTATAAAGTTATAGATAANAAAATCATATTAAATAACCTATCATAAATCATGTTTTTAAATTAAAATAAAACTTAAAAGTGTGATGTGTTAGTTTATTCCTATTATAAACGATGAACGATGTATTTAAAATAGTATAGAATGAATAAATAGATATTATCATATTAAATAACCTATGATTAATCATCTTTTTAAATTAAAACAAAACTTAAAAAGTGTGATTTTTTAATTTATTCCTATTATAAACCATGTATTTGAAAATAGTATAAAATAAATAAATAGATATTATCATATTAAATAACCTATGATAATCAAGGTTACTTAATCTATCATAAATCATGTATTTAAATTAAAATAAAACTTAAAAAGTGTGATTTTTTAGTTTATTCCTATTATAAATAATGTATTTAAAAATGGTATAAAAGGAATAAATAGATATTTGTTAATTAAATATTGAGGTGAGATAATTTTTTTGTTAATTTATTTACCTTACAAATGATGTGGGCAAAAATAATAGAAAATATTGAGGTTATTGAGGTGAGGTAATTTTCCTATTATAAATAATGTATTTAAAAATGGTATAAAAGAAATTAATAGTTATTTTTAAATGGTATAAAAGGAATAAATGGATATTTGTTAATTAAACAAAATGAAATATTGAAGTGAGGCAATTTAGATAATTTTTTTTTTGTTAATTTATTTACCCTACTAATGTGGACAAAAATAATAGGAAATATTGAGGTTTTTGAGGTGAGGTAAAGAATAAATAGATATTTATTAATTTAACCAAATGAAATAGTGAGGTGAGGTAATTTTATGTCTTTTTTTAAAATAATAGCCTACAAGGGCAAAAATAATAGGAAATATTGAGGTTATTGAGGCGAGGCAAGGAATAGATAGATATTTGTTAATTAAACAAAATAAAATATTGATGTGAGGTAATTTTTTTTTTTT
>NW_019648701.1:0-2138 GCF_002806865.2 Cucurbita pepo subsp. pepo
TGAGTGGAATTTTAAGTGTCAAAATTTGGTGATCTCAAATTTGCATGAACATGCAAACATGACTCTTTAAATAGAGTGATCATGGTACATGGAAGGTCTTCTTCTTCTTGGTGGAAAACCTTGAGAAAAATCTCTCACAAACACTCTCTTCACATATACAAAATCCCTCCCAAGTTTAGTCACTCACCGGATTCCACAATCCCGTTCTAAGGCCGGAGGATAGTGGAGAAGACACTAGTGGTGGTTCGAAACCGATTCGTGAGGGAAAAAGAGTTTGAACTACAAAAAGTTAGTATCTAAACTAATTAAGTTTTAATACATATGAACATGCTAGTTATATACTATAAGTGATGTTCTAAAAGTGCTTAAGATCCAAATTGCCTCCGCATGTGTTATATTAACACCATCAAAGAGAAAGCTAGTTGGAGAGGGAAAGGTCAACAAAAGCATAACCTAAGAGCGTAAGAAAATTAATGGCAAATGATTCAAATATTGGGAAATCAATAGATGTTGCGCAATTTTAGAAAAGTGGTTAATTGTTGAAAAATGGGAGGTGACTTTTGTATGCTCTATTCGTAACAATAAGAGAATTTAAAATAATTGTTACTAGTAATTAACGATGGGTGATTCTGTCACATAAATCTACTTGAACGAGTTACAGTAGTCGCTCAGTACAAAAAAAAGTTTGAACTTGGAACGACAATCTTACTTGTTTGGAGACTAGACAATTTTTAAATAGCTGGTTCGGGTTTATGATTTTGGGTAGCCCCATAGCGATCTTTTTCTCTCCCATTATTTTGAGTGCTTGAAAGTTCACGTGCCCAAGTCTTGCATGTCATAGCCAAACTAGGTCTGCGACAGTCATCACTAGAGAGGTGGGTTGGCTAGCCTCCAATAGTATCTTGTACAAGCTGTTATTCTACCATTTTACCTTCATAAATAAGGTTTGATTTCGGTAGAAAATTTTGAGGAACAAGCCAACTAACTTCACTCGATTTCATTCTACCGTCATTTGACCAAGACTGATAATATTACTCTTCAAGCTTGGGATTTAATATACTTGGGTCAGTAGCGTTGGTAGTCGTTCTTGCACTAGAACAAGATGGATCCTTTGCCTTGGATCGGTATAATTGATCCATCGTCAACCTTCACATTTCCAATGAGTCTCTCATCGAGCTCCTAGAAGTTTGCTCGATCTCAGGTTATGTGGTTGCTTGTTCCGTTGTCTAGGTGCCACATGTTGCTTGCTTCGTTGCAAGTGACGATCGCCATCAACTTCATGGCAAAGTCATCTAATAATTCACCATTCTTCATGAGGATAGCCTCGAACTCAGTCTTAAATGTCTGCACCTTTGCTTCTTTGACACGTTTCAAACCCACATACATTGTTTGTAGCTTCTTATTAGGTTATGGAGTCTGCTGCTTATTTATAGCTGAGTCAACGGTTATACACAGTAAAGCTATATTTGGTAAATGACATATAAAGTAAATGGTCGTCAATAGTAAATAGCTATGTATAGTAAAAAGCTATATCGGGTAAAGCTATATATGGTAAATAGTTATATATAGTAGATGGTTATATCAGGTAAAGCTAAATATAGTAAGCTAAACCATATATATATCCCTCGGGCACAGCTTTTGAAAATGTACTTCTATTCTCTATATTCTCTCTTATACATACTCATAAATACAAATTCATTTAGCCCAAGTTCTCCTTGCAATTTTCTCTATCTTGTTCTTTGTGTTCATCTAGATCGAGTGTGTGCGTTGCCGAATCCTTCTGTTCCAACATAAAGAGGACGTTCTCTAGGACTAGTTGATACATGACAGAAAAAGTCATCCTATCCTTACACTTCTCAATATCAACGTTCTCGATGGTGTCTCACATGCCTTCTGGCTATAAGATGATACACTTCTTTATCGACCCTGTTGTATAGTTACTATTTGTGAGTAACAGGTACTAGAGCGTTATAGTCTCCTCCTTTCTACTCTTTATCGTTGTCCTATCTTTTTGGCAACTTTCTGTGGCGACGATATTTGTTTCAGCATCCTATCTCTGATACCAAATGTTCAATATGGCCCATGCTCAAAATGTCAAAAAAAAAAAAAAAAAAAAAAAAAAAAAAAAAAAAAAAAAA
>NW_019648702.1:0-2134 GCF_002806865.2 Cucurbita pepo subsp. pepo
ATCCCGTTCTAAGGCCGGAGGATAGTGGAGAAGACACTAATAGTGGTTCAAAACCGGTTCGTGAAGAAACTTGAGCGACAAAAAGTTAGTATTCAAACTCATTGAGTTTTAATGCTTTTGAAACATGCTAGCTAATTTACTATAATTTATGTACTTAGAGTGCCTAAGATCCAAATTGCTTCCGCATGTGTAATATTAACACCATCACAGTTGTCATGAAAACTTTATGATTATAGAAACTAGACACTCCAAGGATTGTGTCAAAGAAAATTTGAAGCAATTAGGATACCAATTTCTCGAGAACTAGAAATACTTGTAGACTTTTCTTAAGAAATACTTGTAGGAATTGCTTGAATTTTTATATAAACATTAAATCAAGTATGAATTAAAGATATATGAAAGAAAAATATCAAGAACCATGAGTTAAGACCCTTAACCGATCAAATTATTGAGATTTAAGTAACATCAAAATAACCCACTAAATGAATTCCGGCCCAACTTTTAATTCTGAGCATACTATGGTATTTTAAGATTATATATGCAATTTGATAGTCATTGCACAAAGTTGAGTAGTTAAACCAAATAACGGTATAAAATGACCATAATGCCCTTAAGGCAACTTACCTTCGATTCATGATCTAAATGACCTCTAAATGCTATGAAACTTTGTAGTAGGCCCCTTATTATTATTATTATTGTTCTTTTTTTATTTTTTATTATGATTGACGACATTGGAACATTTTCAGAGGTCAAACAAAGAATTAGGTGGTATAATGACCAAAATGCCCCCATGACCTTTTAAGGTATTTCAAGGTCTAAACCCCTCTAAATGACTTACTACTTCTTACAAAGCCTATAAGGGCATAAAGATATTTTCAAGATTTCAAGTGGTTAAAAATGAGAAGCTTTGATACCATGCTAAGAATGAGAAACATAATTGGGATCGAAAGTCCAATTTTCATTAATGTTCATGTTTAAATAGGATACAAGCAACCAATTAAATCGTAGAAATAAAAGAAATTCATAATCTCATTGTTTCATTTTTTATTCCCAATAAGTATATTTATTTTCAAGCACAATTTTTTGTCAGTTAAAAAGAAATCAAATGGATTCAAGGGAGCTTTTCATAATGTATCAATAAGTAGACCCATGCTTCGAGTTGTTTCATGCCATAAATAAAAGCGAACACTTAAGAAATCCGTCCCATAGGCTAAATGATGTTGAGAAGGCTAGTGACATTGATCCACAAGACTAAATGAACTAATTGGTTCTATAGGATATACTATAAATAAAAATTAGTACATTCCCCCATCCACTAACAACCAATTTCTAAAAGGGAGGAAAAATCCTAACTGATATTATTGTTCTACAAACCTTAGAATGTACGTAATGTTGAAGATTGAGAACCCAGAAAAATACTATACAAGCTCTACAACTACCAAGGTAAGAAAAACATTAGGTATCACTCAAGAATAAGGGACCAAGGTCCTTAAACTAAGAAACTCAAGAAACTCCAGACCTCCCACGGTATATCATGTTCTTGTAGGTACCACTCAAGAATAAGAGACCAAGGTTCTTAAACTAAGAAACTCAAGAAACTCTTAAGACCTCCCACGGTATAGCATGTTCCTAACTTAGACTTCGTAGCTTTCAACGTATGAAGCCTTGAGTGTAGATATTGAGACTATGCCGCTTGGAATGTATGAAGTGCAATGATTGACTTGTTTGTAATGATTATATCAATTGATACAACTTCTCCTACCATGCATAAAAGTGCAACTCTAAATATATAGTTGAGTGACCTATAGTTAACAATAAAAATTTATTAATTAAACAGTTTAATTATTTAATTTTGGGTCCTTGAATCTTATAATCTATATGTTCATAAGGTCTTTTTGATAACTCATATGCTCATAACACTAAAAGGTTCACTTTAGTTAAAAGAAAAATTAAAATTTACTATATTAGATATATTAAATATAAAGAAGAAAATAGATCTAATTTAAAGTGTTTAAATAAATATTTAATATATTAAATACAAATAGAAAAAAATATATTTAGTTTAAAGTGTTTATTGAATATATTAGATATATTAAATATAAATAGACAAAATAATAATAATAAACATAAAAGC
>NW_019648703.1:0-2133 GCF_002806865.2 Cucurbita pepo subsp. pepo
TTTTTTTTTTTTTTCTCAAAAGATAATCTCTGACCCCTAAATTACAAAGCAAATTTTCATAAAACCAAATAATTACATAATCTGGGGATTCCTCCAAGCAAATCTCTCCATGTTTCTTCATCAGGACCGTTTGAAAAATTGTTGTCTAACCCCCATCTCCCTTTGTAGGTCAAGAACAACCAATGTTTTCCATCATCAAATCCAAAATTATTGCAAACCCATATGATGAAGTTCTGGGATTTGGAGAGGGGGAAGCATAGAAGCTTCATCATGTTCTTGTTTTGATGAATTCTCAACAATGGTTTTTGGGCGTTTGAGCGCTCCTGAGATCAAACTGCCCAAGAATCTAAAGGGATGGCTGATTTGATCTTTTACATTCAACATAATGGAGACCTCAGAAAGCTGCCAAACAACAGTCACCACTATCATCACTGAGACAAGACACTGAGTTAAAACGTTTTGCCTTTTCACCTTCTTCAGTTCCTTAACAATGTCTTCTCTACTAAACTCATCATCATCAGAGTTCTTAGCTTTCGATTTCAAATTATCTAATGCAGAAGCCAACTTCTCTGATTCCGTTCCTTCTTTTGTTCTTTCTTTCAGCGATTCTATCTGTCGGTGTTGAGGAAAATGAATTTGGTTTTCAAATTTACTATCCAAAGAAGCAGAGACAGGATTTGGAAGGGTGATATGATCATGAACAAGTTCAGAAGGCCAAATCTAGATGGATTTCAAATGATTTAACAACAATAATCCAGATTAGAATTCAATTTTCCGATCTCCTAACAGTGCATAATCGAAACATACGAAGAAGAGATCAAAGAAACAAGTTCAGAAGGCCAAATCTAGGTGGATTTCAAATGATTTAACAACAACAATCCAGATTCGAATTCAATTTTCCTCCATAAATTGAGATTTCCTAACAGTGCGTAATGAAAGAAATTCCAGAAACTCATAATCGAAACATACGAAGAAGAGATCAAAGAAATACGAAGCAACAACTCAAAAACCTCAATCAAACGTCGATTTCGAAAATAAATCACAAAAGGCGTAGCGATAAGAATTTCGAAGTTTCAGTGTTTCAGAAATCAAAACCGTAAATCTTGCGTACCTGAGAGAGCAAATCGTGGAGAAGAGTACGGTCCCCGTTTTCATCGCAATCGTGGATGTAGCTTCGATCAGAGGATTGCTTGTTCTTGTTCTCATCAAGCAGCCTCTCAATGGCGAGTTTGATCAGCTCGAGGCGTTGCTCTTTTTCCATCGGACTGTTCCACTTGAAATTTCTATGGAAGAGGTGAGGGATTTTCTATCGCGCTCTTGTAGTATCGGTTCCGTCATGGCTAACCTCGACTGTGAGAATGACAGGTAGCATGAACATGCACGTGGCATGTAATGAGTGGTCTGTCTTCCGTATAATTTTGGTTCATGTAATTTTGGATTCAATTAATTCTTCAAATTTAATTTTTAATAAAACCTAAAATTAACATTCCTTTGTATTACTATTATTATTCAACCAATTTAGATAAAAATTAATTCAAAATTAGTAGTATAATAATATCATTTTTTTTATTACAATAAAAAAGAAATTTAAATATTTAAGCTATTAACTTAGAGTCTTATATTTTAACGAGTCGAATTATGCTCATTTCAGTAATAACTAGTTACCTAAAGATAAAAAATATATGTAATTAATGCTTCTAGTCCTACAATTATTTTGTTTCAAGTGTTCTATTGTCCATCGTATCTTGAATTTTTACAATACAACAATATTAGAGGTGAAAATTCCGTATGGATAACCAATTAACAACGTCGGGTTGGTATAAAAACTTTTCGAGAGTTCAAATCCCTACCTGAAACGTAAAAGCAAATAAATGAAAAAGGGATTAATTTAATAGCATAAATCTCCTAACATACTCCCATCCCAAACCATTTACAGCAGTAATACAAATCATTTACAGAGACAATATATGACTAAACATCTGTGCTTACCAATTATAACCACTAGGGATACTGTACATATGATGGTTAACTAGAAAGGTAACTTGCAAAAAGAAAGATGAAATCAGTGAATGTTAGGTTAATCAGGATTACCAAGTTGCTCCTACACATACTTAGGATATTGATTACAATCTT
>NW_019648704.1:0-2130 GCF_002806865.2 Cucurbita pepo subsp. pepo
GACTTTAACTATAAAGTGGATCAGTATAATTTTTCTTGTGTTGTTTTTAGATGTGTTCTTGTGTATTTTATCTCTCTTTCTATTGTGTACATGCACGTACCTAGACCTTCTACCTGAACTTTACTATTAGGATTATAATCGAGGATGAGTTGTGGTGACCTTTGAGGAGTTAAATGTGATGACAGAGAATTAAGGAAAAAAAATTGTTCTACATCGATTAGATTTTCAAAGTCCAAAGGTGAACTCTAATATAAAAGAAGGTCCCTTAGCTTACTTTGTCATTAAAATTGCTCAGTTTCGTCCTATTTTGACAACTTAGAACTAGAGAACTGATGGCTATAACTTGACTCATTTGATTTAGATCTGATACGCTTAGATCTTTTACTACCATTTTTTACTCTTCAAGATACGTCTTTTTACACTTTTAAAGATGTTTAAAGTTAGTATAGCTACTGTCTTGCCTATTTAAATTACTTATAGATAAGTTTTTAGATTATTTTATGCAAATGAGGTGAGTCAATTACCCTAATAGAATTCTAAATTATAATTGTAGGACTCCTTAGATGAAATTTGAGTTCAATAATCAACTTTTTAAGCTAGCATCAAGGATGCCTAATGACCTTGTCTTAAACCAACCAACTAAGCCGTTCTATTGTTGGATGCCCACATACTTAGTTTAATGACTTATATGTTGTATGAATAACACATACATTATGACATTTGTACGTGTCATATTTTGTGATGTTATGATATTTGATGTGTGATGTGTTATGTGACGATTTATGATATGATATGAGTTATGCTATAATATGAAGGTTATATGATGCATGAACCTCCATATGTCACATCATGTATACTATGTTAGCATGTTAATATTATGCCTATGAGATATTGAAAAGTCAGGTATGTTAACCATAAAAGATATACCTATAAACGTATGCATGTCTAATAAAAACGTTATGTCATGAAAAAGAATGGAGTTATGATTTGCATCATAAGTATGAATCATGATTTGAAACTATGGGACCTCAAACATACTTTATTTCACATGCATCGGGATACTTCTCTAATGATTAGTACGACGCATACACTATGATATTATGTACACCAAGATATTGTGTGCACTCCTTTGCTTCTATGGCTTTCAGCAGCGTGAGTATACACTAACCCATAGGTAGGCCTAGAAGTACATATACGAGCCCTCTAGTGGGTACATGTGCGCATACATGGGTCGTGTATAAAGAAGTNCAAGAATATCCATAATCACCCATCCGATTTCGTATCCTCAATTCTTCGTGAACTTTGTCGAAGATTGGAGGCTTGTTGGGTGATACTACAAAATAGACTATTAAGGGGGAGATGAAGCCAATGAAGATTCTATTCACGAATTCATATACCTTATGTTTGAGGATGGTTTGGGAGAGAAGATTCACATTAAAAAGGATGATTATGGATTTTTAAGTAATGTATATATCTCCATTGGTACGAGGTCTTTTGGAGAAACTAAAAGTAAAGTAAAAGTAAAGCTATGAGAGTTTCTGTTCAAAGTGAACAATATCACATTGTGATTTTCGTGATTTCTAACATGATATCAGAGTCATACCTTTAACTTAGTCATATCAATAGAATCCTCAAAGCTCGAACAAAGAAGTTGTGAGCCTTAAAGGTGTAGTCAAAAGTGACTCAAGTGTCGAACAAAGGGTGTACTTTGTTCGAGGGCTCTAGAGAAGGAGTCGAGTCTCGATTCAGGTCTTAGGGGAGGCTCTATGGTGTACTTTGTTTGAGGATAGAATTGTTGGGGGAGGAGTCCCACAATGGCTAATTAAGGGAATGATCAAAGGTTTATAAGTAATGAATATATCTCGTTTGGTATGAGACCGTTTGGAGAAACTAAAAGCAAAGTCGTGAGAGTTTATGCTCAAAGTGGACAATGTCATACCATTGAAGAAAAAACAACGCGAGTATAAATAGGAAATAGTTTAATACTCTATTCGGTAATGTAAATACATTATGTAATGATTGCAACAACTCAGTGCCCAGTTTTTTCATCACTCACATGTATTTTATAGGTCTTTAGATGTTTCAGTTTTTTTTTTTTTTTTTTTTTTTTTTTTTTTTTTTTTTTTTTTT
>NW_019648705.1:0-2120 GCF_002806865.2 Cucurbita pepo subsp. pepo
AAAAAAAAAAAAAAAAAAAAAAAAAAAAAAAAAAAAAAAAAAAAAAAAAAAAAAAAAAAAAAAAAAAAAAAAAAAAAAAAAAAAAAGAAAGAAAAGAAAAGAGGATATTATGGATATAACATATCTCAACTGCTTCCAAAACAAAATCAAGCATTTAGGCATTAACAATCTTTCTAAGATTTGAATGTATATTAAAGTGTGGAACGTTTATATTTGAACCAAATATGTAAAATTTATAATAGTAATAATTTACCTCAGGAGACATGAAAGCTCGATCAGGATCATCCACAATGGGAGAAAGGGTTCCATCGTAATCCAAGAACACCACAATCTTCTTCCTCGGTAGCTCTTTCATTATGCTCTCAAACGATTCCAAACCACTGGGATATTGTTTCTAAGACACAGTAATCAACATTTAATAACCCAGAAATATAAAAGAAAAAGAAAATTTAAAATTTAATTTCGTACCAGCCATGAAGTGTAATTGTGAAAATCGGAACCTTGTACGGAGTTCCGGTGACCGGAAAGCAGGCCGGAGAGTCCCATTATCGATCTCCAGAGCACTGTGCGGCGGAGGGCGGGAAGACCGAAAGTGAAGGGAAGGAAAATTAGGAGCAGGGATTTTCCTTTCAGCAAAACATGGCTAAAAAGAAGAGAGAAGTTCATGGTTGCTTCTGTGTTTTTTTTAAAAAGAAAAAAAACTGAGGCAATTTGGAGAAGGTGGAGGGCTCTTTGTTTGTTCGGTGGGGGTATTTAAAGGGGAAATTTCATAAAGTTCCCTTTTATCTATTCGGCCACGTTTCGAGCTGATGTGGCTATTTTAGTAATTTACTTTCATTTCTAGTCAAACCTAGGTCTGATTTTATTGTTTATTAATGCCTTTCTTCACAAAATGGTCCTCCTCTAAAGGGAGACATTCTGGTACTATTTTTTATTTTTTATTTTTTTTAATTTACAAAGTACATAATATATTTATAAAAAAAAATATGAATTTGTTTCTAATACAGACAAACACTTTAATTTAAAATGAAAACTATGTTATAAATTATTGAATTAAAAAATATATTAAATAAATGAATTACTATGTATAAAATAGGTTAAAGTTAAAATAAAAAGAAAATAAAAAACTTATTAACCAATCTATTATATCTTATATTTGGTAAGTTTAGAGGAGTTTTGAAACCAACATGCCAATAACACTGTCTAAAATGTGCTCCGGAAGTTTTACCAGCTTTAATTTCACTCCCTTTTTTAAAGATAAATAAATAAATAAAATTTAAAATGTAAAATTAAAACTAAAATAGATATAATTATAAACAAAACTACAAGCTATGTATTTGACGGTTTTGTGGGGTTATTCATGTGAACAATTTTGTCTTTTCAACAATATTTCACTAAAATCTAAAATTATATTATTGTTTGCCTAATTTACAGTTCAAAATATAATAATATGACCAGAAGGTCCGGTTCGGTCCTCCATTTTGGTCCAAACCNGCCACGTTTTAAATGTTTTCCATATTTCAAACCTCGTACCATAAAAAAAAAAATAATAATAATAATAATAATTCGATTTTTCCGACAAGAAATTACTTGTTGAATTTCCGGTAAAAACTTCTTGGCTGGTTGATAGGAAACCCCATTAGCCTACAATCAAACGTATAACGTTACGTTAACGCTGATAAATGATGTACGTCGACATGTCGAAATATTATAATTATAAAACTACAAGAACCTCATTGTCCGAATTTGGAGCCATAATGTCTAATCCATGGCTCCCAGCATAGTGCAGATTCCTCAATTTCACGAACTCCTTTACCTGAAATTTTTAATTAATTTCTTTAATATATATATTATATATAAACAATTAAAATTTAAATAATTACTTTTTCTCGGCTTCTTCCGCTTATTATGGCTGTTGGAAAGCATTTTGCCACTTCTCTTACAGCTTCTCTCATCTGCATTTATACATACAAAAAAATATATAAATAAAACAATAAAGAGACTAAATTAAAAGAATCAAATCCAAAAAGATATAGGTCAACCTTTAAAAATTATTAATAATAAAACCCATATTTTTAGTGTAGAAATTCAAAGAACAAAGAAAAAACTTAATCATTTTA
>NW_019648706.1:0-2118 GCF_002806865.2 Cucurbita pepo subsp. pepo
CCCTCTCCAACCAATGTGAGATCTCACAATCGACTCCCTTGGGGGCCAGCGTCCTCGTTGGCACACAACCCAGTGTCTGACTCTGATACCATTTGTAGTAGCTCAAGCCTGCCGTTAGTAGATATTGTCCGCTTTAGCCCGTTACGTATCGAGTCAGCCTTACAGTTTTAAAACGCGTATACTAGTGAGAGGTTTCCACACCCTTATAGAGAATGTTTTGTTCCCCCTCCAACCAATGTGAGATCTCACAATCGACTCCCTTGGGGGCCAGCGTCCTCGTTGGCACACAACCCAGTGTCTGACTCTGATACCATTTGTAGTAGCTCAAGCCTGCCGTTAGTAGATATTGTCCGCTTTAGCCCGTTACGTATCGAGTCAGCCTTACAGTTTTAAAACGCGTATACTAGTGAGAGGTTTCCACACCCTTATAGAGAATGTTTTGTTCCCCCTCCAACCAATGTGAGATCTCACAATCGACCCCCTTGGGGGCTAGCGTCCTCGTCGGCACATCGACTGGTGTCTGATTCTAATACCATTTGTAGTAGCTCAAACCTGCCGTTAGTAGATATTGTCCGCTTTAGCCCGTTACGTATCGCGTCAGCCTTACAATTTTAAAACGCGCATGCTAGTGAGAGGTTTCCACACCCTTATAGATAATGTTTTGTTCCCCTCTTCAACCAATGTGAGATCTCACAATCAACCCCCTTGGGGGCTAGCGTCCTCGTTGGCACACGCCCGATGTCTAACTCTGATACGATTTGTAACAGCCCAAGCCCACCATTAGTAGATATTGTCCAATTTGGCCCGTTACGTATCGCCATCAGTCTCACGGTTTTAAAACATGTATGCTAGGGAGAGGTTTTCACACCTTTTGAAAGAATGTTTTGTTTTGTTCCCACCCTTGATGGGTTAACAAAATAGGGTATATAAGTAGATTTTTGAAAGGAGAAAAAAAGTGGGAGGTGGGGGTGGTGGGGGGCTAAGGCTCCAAGGGGAAGAAGTTGAATAGATTACTGAGAAAGGCAAATTGAAAATAAGTTGACATAAAGATGGGAAATGGACCCAAAAGGAAGGCTTTGTGGGAAGCATAAGTCCTACCGACTTGATCCCATGTTTGCCTTTTGGTCCATTGATTGGAATAGCATATTTCGCTTCAATTACCACACATTTGTATTGCCTTTAACCCAACATTATATAGTGGGAACCCAACTTTTTGTAGCTTTCTCTCAGATAAGGATTGGTACTACGACCAACCCTTTCCCCCCCTCTTCTAACTTTGCTTTGCTTTATCAAATTATATATACACATAATGTGCATTCTATATCTTTCCTCTCTTTATACCTACGCAAAACCCTTTACTTTTGGCTTTTTACTTCCATACTTTGCCCTCTCACTTCCCTCCTTTTTCATTTTTGTTGCTACATCTTGTTTTTTGGTTCGTGGAGTTTGCATCATTTTTTGTTCCTTCATGTTTTCAAAATGTGTTTGGTTTCTAACTTAGTGGTAAATGAGAAGAATGCAAAGAAAGAATGCAAGAAAGAGAAATTAATTACGCCCAAAGGCTTACGCTTGATTGAGTTAGGTCTTGCATAGTATATGGTCCGACTCTCTAAATTTTGATTAAGAATGAAGATTTGAATATACTGAGCTTGATTTTGTGTTCGAGTCATAGATAAAGGAAGTTCATTATGAGTTGTTGGGTCATTCTTTTCTGTCGAGAGAGATTTCTCTATATTTGAGAGTAATCTTTAGAGTTAAGAGTCCAAATTTTTTTATATGATACCCTAATGGTGATTTCTCACAAATTTCATTAGGAAACTCGAGAAAGATTCAAGTCAAAACTTGAATTTTTGGGAAGTTTGAACCTTCCGTAAGAACTCAATTTTATCTAAGTTTGTTTTAAAATATCTTAGTTTGCAATGAGTTTAACGTTATAAGAAAAATGCTTTGATGAAGATGAATAAAAACTCTTCAAACTTTTGAACCAAGTCGACTCGAGTATGATACAAGAAGATACAAATTTGTAAGAAAGAAAAATAGATTAAATCAAAATTTTGATGATTTTTGGAAAATCGAATGCAAGGGAGAGAAGTCGGAGCCATGTGTTGAATGGCAGAT
>NW_019648707.1:0-2104 GCF_002806865.2 Cucurbita pepo subsp. pepo
GATCGTGACTATATCGTTTTTATCAAGCTCTCATATCCATAACAGTTCGATACGTAACCTAACCTTAACGTTTCATGAATATATCTTACTCTAAATCGCTACATTATGTTTAGTGCATCCTTCTTTCGTATCCTATCTCAAACATATCATTGAACACATCGTATCGTAAATATTATCATACAATTCAAATATTATAACATATACATATCATATCAAAAGCATATCGATCCATAAATAATTAACACATCAATATATATGACACGTGCAGAACCATGGGGCACGTGTTATCATCAAATATAACCATGCCGATATTAAGGCCAATTACCTTATTAGCTTACATTGTTGTCACGAATTTATCTTTAATAAAAGTTTGATTTTGTCTATTGAAATTCAAGTCAACGTATGTGAGGCCATAACATCAGTTTCAAGTTTGAACTTCTACAAAATTGTTTCTCTAATCTACCTTGGTACATGTGTTATACTTCATGCGAATGTTAGAGTCTTAGCATGAGTTAAGTCTTGAAATATTTATATATGTTTGTTATAGAATTATTTTCATACAAACCATTTAATACCCTTTAAGATTTTCCATATATTCTCTCTTATTTGTACCCTTGAACCTTTTATATTTTCTTTTCTCTTATGGTGTTTTCCTTTTTTTTTTTTTTTTTTTTTCCTCGTTTTGATTATATTAGTTTTTTTATTTTATTTTTATAATTCTTACTTTTTCTCGAGGTTACCAAATTTCTTAAAATTCATACAAAATTCTCTTCCTTTTAATCCTTAATTCAAAACTAACTCAGTGTAACCAAATTAATATCATTTAATAAAATAAGATGAAGATATTAAAACAGGACTACCAAACTCTTCAAATGACATATCTACTCCAACAAAACTAAATCTACATAAACTTATTTGTTAGGGTTGTTTTTGCAAGAAAGGAAGATTGTGATTGGGTATATTTGCTTAAACTTTTTTATTTTTATTTTTTATTTCTGTTTGTTTTAGGAACAAAGGATTAGATATGGGTTGGCAGAGTCATCTTAGTACCGGAGTACCGGAGTGATGAGAGATTAAAGAAAGAGTTGAGAAATAATTACATTTTCTTTTTCTTTTCATCTCTAGCATAATTGCTCATAATTTTGCTCTTTGAAGAAGAGTTGAAGATAGATATTTCCAAACGAGATGTGAGAGAGATTGGTAGAAGGAAGGGATGTGTTACCATTTTTTTTGAAAAATTTATTACTATTATTTATTTTTCTATGGTTGTAACACTGCCCGAAAAATGTTTTCATTTCCTTCCGTCCTCGGTCTAAACGATACAAAATAATAAAAAAAAAAAAATTAAACATTGGCTTCTCTGTTCAAGCCAGGAGCTCGCCCATAAATTGGACATCTCTAATTAACACTATATTCAGCTTCGAAGGTTATGAAGCGAGAGTTCAATATCCATTTTTTTAATGTCTAACTTTAAAATTTTGTATTATAATTTTTTTTTATTGGTTTGGAATTAAACATATAAATTACCTACAACTTACAAACCATTTGATTCCATAATTAATCTTTTTAACACAACACAATACAATTTGCATAAAGACTCTAAATCACTCCCTCTCATCCATCATCCACGACCAACTTAATTTATTTATATACATGAGTAGTACAATATCGAGTACTTTCATCAATCATCCACGACCAACTTAGTTTATTTATATCAAGTACTTGCTTAAAGTTCTATTTCTTTTTTCCGGATATATATACTTTAACCGATAAAAAAATAAATATCAAATAATGGTTTTATGGGAATCATAATTCTAACTGACTTCATATCTTCCTTATTGCATCCTTAATAACATTCCATGTCGTCATATGGACCTAATGTCGTGGTCGGATTGAGGTCATAATTTATGCGAATGTGTAGAGTTATTTGAAAATATTAAAACACCGTGTAGACGTAATGTCGTGGTCAAACTGAGTCCAACCGCATATATTTGGATAAACCACCCTTGTTTATATTCACAATTTCTAGAGAGTAATAAAATATGTCTTTTTAGGATATTCTTAATGTCCTAGTAGTTAACGAATGTTGGTTAACAAGGTTAAT
>NW_019648708.1:0-2102 GCF_002806865.2 Cucurbita pepo subsp. pepo
CTCAGTCATGGTTAATTTTCTATAACCTGATAACCAAAATCCAAATAAATGGGCAGTAACAACAAATCTGATTGGGATAAATGAAAAAAGATCTGAAATATGACTTATTCTGATTAATTAGATAAAGGAAAACGAAATCTGATTGGTTGGGATAAATGAAAAAGAGATCTGAAATATGACTTACTGTATCCTTGCAAATCTGGATGTTGGTATTTGTAAGATCTCTCTCCAATAATTAAATCTTCAGCTCTCCTTGCAAGTCTGGTTGTTGGTATTTGTAGGAACCTCCTATGCATCTAGTATTCTGATTTGGGTTTTTTTTATGGATGAGTTAGTTGAGGAGAGATAGTTGGGGGAGGGGGGTTGGTGGGGAGTAGTGGAGGGAAAATTATTATTTTAATTATTTAATTATTTAATTAATTTTTTTTTGGGTCGAACTTGCTCTATTTTTTTCCAATATGGAGTGAGGGAAATAGAGTTTCTCATAGACAAGCTATCGACTGCATGTCTCCTTCCAATGCCACCATCTTTCTTTAACACATTTAACAATTCTCTCACCGGAGAAAACATTGAAAAATATGAGAAGCTTGACAATAACATAGAACTCTCAAATCGAAGGAATATCAGTAAGCTACACCAACCTTTGACGCAAAGGAACATATTGAGTTAAACATAATAAAAAAGGAACAAATTTATATTGGCTATTATTTCTTGCCCGTACTTATGGAAGTCTTTCTTGGGGATTTCATTACTAGAACCAGTTCATTAGTTCATAACAACTAATAAATTATGTATACTAAGTACATGAACTTTAAAGTTGTTATAATACTTAATTGTTACTCCAAAAATAGCAAACAAAAAATTTGTTAAAGAATAGTTTATGTAAAGGTGTTACCTACCATTCCATACATGGCCTTTTTTTCTTAAAGTTCTACCATTATTATTCTTCTTTACTCAAGTCCCAACAATCTTACTTAATATTCCACAAAACTATCTTTCCCTTCCAACTAAATTATATCAAATCCCCACACTCTTATCATTCATATCTTATCAATCTTTCACTCTCCAACATTATTATGATTATCCATTTTAATCATTCATATCTTATCAATCTCTTACTCTCTAACATTATTATGATTATCCATTTTAATCATTCATATCTTATCAATCACTCACTCTCAATCATTTCCCTTTCGCCTCATTCCACCGCTCGAAGCAACTCCGAGTTACTTAATCGCTCAATTATGGTAATTTAGAATGTGTTCTAGATACTAAAAACATATTGTTGTGTCCTTGTTATATCAATTTGTCTTGTCTATATCTATGCTTCTCATCCAAATAGCCAATAGTATAATAGGTCATAATTTCCTCTTCATTCCTTACCGCAAACCATACATGCCCTCCTAACACTGAAGTGAAAACTATTCTACAGCAATGGTTCTACTGTATTTAAATGACCCTTAACTCTATTTGACATAACTAACGAATCAAATTCAAGAGTGATGCATCAAAATCAAAAGCCCCATATCTACGTCTATCAACAACCACTAAGTAATATGTGTCACGTTTGGCCATTTCAAGCTCTAGACTTCTAAACTGAACAACAACAAAAGAAAAAAAAGCTAATTAAAATAAAAAAATCTTTTATAAGGGGAGTCGTACCATGTATAGGAAAAGAAACAGGGAGGGCACATTTTGTTTCTACCCGTAAAACTATTTCAGAGCCTTCTTCGACACGATTACGCAACCTAAGTCAACATATTTGTTCTTCTTCCCCTCCGTCGGGCCGAGAAGCCAACTCCTCTGCATCTCGTCCAGTTCATTATGGTTGTACGATTGCGATTGCAGAGCCACCCAATCCCAATCCTCCACGTTTCGGTCATGATCCTCGTCGGCGCCTCTACCGCCGTTGTGATCTCTTCTAGCAACCTAATGAGGGAAATGACTGCTGGGAAAGGAATATTGAGAGAGATAGCAAAAGATAGAATAGATGAAAGCTACAAGTGCTTTATTATTGTTTTATAACTCAATGCTTAAAGATAAAGAGTTACAAAATTCCAATATTAATGTAACGACCCTAAATTTCCACATACTCAGAGTCG
>NW_019648709.1:0-2101 GCF_002806865.2 Cucurbita pepo subsp. pepo
CAAAGTGGCTCTATTTCATTACCATTGGAAAAAAAAACTATTTGGGTAAGTCGAAGTTTTAAATTTTCTTTTTTGTAAAACTTCATCATTTTTGTGGCATTCGTTTCGGTTTGGGTTAGAAAATAAATATCGGTCTGATTTTCTCTTTTCTTCTTGTAGTCCGATACCATCCCAGACAAAATTCTCAGAACAAAAACAATTCTCATCTCTCATCAAACCCGAACGAACAAAAAAATGATAAAATATGAGATGGGTCAAAATTAAATATTTAGGCCCCAAGTAGGATTCAAAAAAATGAACAATATAAATAAATAATTTAAATAAAGTATGCATAACAAAAAGTACTATTAAAATATTTTATTTATGTTGAAAAATAATTATTTTTGCATGTCTATTCTTAAATTATCTGAAAATTAAAAAACTATAAATTGTGATATAACAATATAGAGTCCATTGTAACAAATAGACAATAAATACATTTGGAGTTATCTGTCTTAATTTTAGAACAAATCTCTAAATCTTCAAATGGTTGAGAGAATATCTAATGATACTGATTTTTTTATCGATCCAATTTTGTGTAGATATCAAATGTTCCACTGTTTTATGTGTCAAAGAACTCTTAAAGGAATCAAGAATCCTTCCACCCGTACTAAATGTTGATTCAGAAGCTACCGTCGACACTGGAACGACCAAAACATCTTGGGCAATTTTTTTTATAAAACTCCGTATTTAAACTCAATTGTTTTCCACCGTGCCAAAACATCAAAATTATCACCAGGTTCTTCACTAGGGTCATATAAATATCGATCCACGTCATTCGTTAACTCTAGTGAATTTTGCTCTTCTCTTCTTCGATTGTTTCTTGATAATATTAATATTGAACCACTCAAATTCACTTCATTAGTTGTGTCTGTTGGATGATGAAAGTCTCACATCGGCTAATTTAGAGAATGATCATGAGTTTATAATCAAACAATACTCTCTCCATTGTTATGAGGCCTTTTGAGAAACCCAAAGCAAAGCCATGAGAACTAATGCTCAAAGTGAACAATATCATACCATTGTGGAGAGTCGTGTTCCTCTAACATGGTATCAGAGTCATGCTCTAAACTTAGTCGTGCCAATAGATTGGTAAAAAGAAAAAGGAGTCGAGCCTCGATTAAGGGGAGGTGTTATGACTCTCATCATTAAGCGAAGGCGTAATCAAAGAATACTCGATTAAGGGGAGGCATTGACGATGATCTTAAGCATTATCATAAAAGTACTCAACATAATCTAATTCTTCCTCGTCTAGTACTTTGATCAAGGATCAAATAAGTGAAATTCCATCGAGTTGTCCCATCCAAACAAACAAGTGCTTTACATTCGACATGCGAACATTAAAAATGGAATCATGCATCTCTTTAAGCTCTTCATTCACAATCAAGTTAATTATGTGATATTTTTCCATCTAATACAATTGAATTCCAACTTGCATTATCAACTATGATAGATATAACTTTATCGATCCCGATTCCAATAAACAACTTTTAATAATCTTGCCAATAGTCTCTTCCTTCTGGTTAGCAATTTGTAAAAAGTTATAATTCTTTTATGTAAATTCCATTCAAAATCATTATGCGAAGTCCACCTACAGTGGTAAGACACAGGAGGTTTGAACTTAGGACATGCGATACGACAAAACAATCTGAAACCCTCATTCTCTATGAATTTAAATGACAACTCGTCCATAATTATCATCTTGGTACATATGGCTCGACATACTCTTTAACTAAATAATGAAGTGACAATATTACTACCACCCTTTCCATCTATTGAAGGTTGAAAACTTAGGGTGTTTTTTCTTCATCTTCCACTCGGTACTTCCTACGCTGATTTTTTAAGTGCTTCCATAAATTGCTAGTTCCACACGAATTAGTATCAAAAGCATAGTTTTTATAACAATAGTTGCACTTTCACTTCTTATTATTGTTTTCCAATCTTGTAAAATGATCCCACATTGTTAACTTACTAGGTTTCGTATACTATTGGTGGCTTCGTATATTATTTGGTATAACGTATTATAAAAAGAAATTAGCCATATTTGTAAGGAACCCTATGT